>NW_006375693.1:0-1144 GCF_000327345.1 Myotis davidii | reverse complement strand
GCCGCGTGTGGCTCGTGAGCCGCGGTTTGCCGAGCACTGGCTAAGGCATCCCATGACTGCCATCAGGGAGCACTGAATTCCCCAAACAATTCCTCATCTCACTGAGTGTTGAGCCCTACCTACTTGTAACAGTCACCCAGATCCTGAGGTCCAGTGGTTCATTTTGCAGGGTCACACATGGGCCTACCTACCTGGACAAAGGAGAAAAAACAGTAGAGCAGGATCTAGAAACAATACAAGAAGAGGAGGCAGTCCAGTACCTGGGCTCCTTTCCTCAGCTCTAAAGGCAATACAGAGAGTTCGACTGACTTCCGATAATTACATATTAAAACCTCACTGAAAGGAACTTTAAGGGATGATAGAAATGTTCTATATCCTGAAAGGGGTCAAACAGGTATGTACGTTTGTCAAAACTCACTAAAATGGTCACTCAAAATACGTATATTTCATTCTATGTGCCTATTCCTCAATAAAGTTGATTAAAAAAAATAAAACCTAGTTGAGAAACATCTTATTATAATTTTTAAATTTGTATTCTAGAAAATCGATTTTATCTGAAAACAGGCTGGTAAAATCAGGTTGAATTCAAAACTGTTTATAGTTATTTCATTTCTGGCTAAGTTAGAATAACAGGGGCTGGATTTAAACTCCTGTCTGAAATAAACGAATTTTAAAAACAGACCATTAAGAAACACACCATGAAAGAACAATTTTCAAGACATTGGACAGCAAGACAATGATCCCTAAGAGACAGAAAACAAATGATGTGAGTTTTATTATCGCCCCAGCTTGCTGCCTTGAGAATGTTTCCAGGCTACGGGGCAAGAAGAGGGAAAGGCGGCAGAGCCTGTGGACTTCCTGAGTTTAGACGACAGAGCTGAGCCCAGGGAGACTGAGGCAGCTAGAGTTCAGAGGACCAAGAAAAGAGGGCTGAACACAGAGAAAACCCCAGAGGTCTACAAGGATCCCACTTGAGAACTATATCAGCACATGCATGTGAGGATGCTAGCCAAGTCTGGGGAAAAGAACTACCAGAAAGGATTAGAGATAACAGAGCCTGGTGTTCACATAGGACCAGGAATAGTGTCTGTTCCCACCAACAAAACTGGAAAACCTCATGATTCACAAAGCATGAGACAGAGTA
>NW_006375692.1:0-1144 GCF_000327345.1 Myotis davidii | reverse complement strand
ATTTTCTTCCATTCTGTAGGTTGCCTTTTCATTCTATTGAATGTTTCCTTTGCTATGCAGTAGCTTTTTTGTTTTTCCACCATTGTGCATGCCTTACTGGGCTTGCCATATATGACCTTTATTATCTTTAGGTACATTCCTTCTATACCCAATTTGTTCAGTTTTTATTATGAAATTGTTTTTACTTTTGTCAAATGCATTTTTTGCATCTATTGAGATGATCCCATGATTGTTATCCTTCATTCTGTTAATATGTTGTATCACAGAAATGGATTTACATATGATGAACCATCCTTGCATCCTAAGGATATATCCCACTGGATCATAGTATATAATCCTTTAAATGTGCTGTTGAATATGTTTGCTAATATTTTATTGAGGATTTTTGGCATTTTTATTCTTCAGAGATATTGGCCTTTAGTTTTCCTTTCTTGTAGTTTCTTTCTCTGGCTTTGATATCAGATTAATTCTGGTCTTATAAAATGAGTTTGGAAGTATTTTTTCCTTTTAATTTTTTTGAATAGGTTGAGAATATTGGCATTATTTTTTAAATGTTTGGTATAATTCATCAGTGAAGCCATCTGGTCCTGGGCTTGCCTTTGTTGGGAGGTTTTATGAAAAGATGCTTAACATCATTAATCACCAAGGGAATTTAAATCAAAATCACAATGAGATATCATCTCACATCTGTTAGGATGACTATTATAAAAAACACAAAAAGATAATAAGTATTCATGAGGATGTGAGGATGGGGAGAAATTGGAACCCTTGTACACGGTTGGTGAGATGGAAAATGGTGCAGCTGATATTGAAAACAGCATGGAGATTCCTCAAAACATTAAAAAGAGAACTATCATATGACCCAGTAATCCCACTTCTGTGTGTATATATCCAAAGAAAATGAAAACACACACACATACAACAACAACAAGGATCTCAAAAAGAGATATCTGCACTCTCATTTTCATTACAGCATTAGTTGCTGTATACAATATATAGAAGCATCCCAAATGTCCATGGACAGATAAAACAATAAAGAACACGTGATATATGCGTACAATCAAATATTATTTAGCCTTTAAAAGAAGGTAATCCTGCCACTCATGACAATATGGATAAATTTATTTATGCATTTATTCATTCA
>NW_006375691.1:0-1144 GCF_000327345.1 Myotis davidii | reverse complement strand
CAGGCCAGGCTGAGGGACCTCCTCCCCACCCCCGGCCCAAGTGCACGTATTTCGTGCTCCGGGCCTCTAGTCCCTTAATAAAACTAGATGAAAATTGAGCAGATGCTCATCATTACTGCTATTTAACTCCCAACTTCTGGCATCATATAATACTACATATTAGAATATTATAAACATATCAATTGGAATGTCTCTCATTGAGTTGAGAAACAGAGAGAGAAATGGATTCACTGCTGCTGCACCCATTCATGCATTCATTGGTTGATTCCTGTATGCACTCCGACCACAATCTAACCTGCAACCTTGACGCACAGGGATAGTGCTCTAACCTACTGAGCTACCAAGGTTGTTCATCATCTACCTAAAATTTCAGTCATTGCCAAATAGGACTAGAGCTGCTATGATAAGATCATTTAACCCAGTAAAAAGAATTTTTTTAAAAAACACAAAACAATCTATAAAACGAATCTATAATAGTGGCATCCTGTCAATAAACTACTACAACTAACAAATATGGACTATTTATAAATATGAACTAAACTGGCTAAAAATTGAAATTGTATTTAATAACTTACAAATGCTTTTCATTTAGAATTTTAAGTGGTCACTCATGGCACTAAAATATTCCCAGCAAAACCACAAAATGTAATCACAAGCTTTGCCAAGACTCTGTCAAATTAGATCGATGGAAGAGCCAGCCCTTTCTCTATTGAGAGAAAATATCATTTTATTCAAATGAACCACTTCTTATGGCTATGTTTATTCTATTTTACGTAATGTGCGAAAATTCAAAATGTAACTCCAAAATGAGTAAAAGGATCAAGTAACATTGTCAGTTTTAACAGAAAAATCACATGGGATAATCTGTATCCAAATTCAGCTATAAGATACTGTGATATCAACATTAAATAGGTCTCAGGCTCAATTCTCTAAGAAAATCTGTGACCATGTTTATTTTGACAAGTAAAAAGTATAAACTAGACCATTCTTTCATCATTCAGCACCCAAAAACAGAAAAATCTGGAAAGGGAGCTGCCCCTGCTCACTTCAAATATGACAACACCCCTGTTAAAACAAGGCATTTGGTCCAGCTGGTGTGGGTCAATGATTGACCTTTGCCCTATGAACCAGGAGGTCAAGGTTT
>NW_006375690.1:0-1144 GCF_000327345.1 Myotis davidii | reverse complement strand
CACATGAATTTTTTATCTTCCAAAGTTAATCTCCAGCAATCCCTAATAACATTGTGGCTTGAGAAAGTCTTATGTATGGGTAGTGATAACAATAAGAAATAAGAAAAGAAATAACCATTGTTGCTGTTACTGATACTTCCAACCGAATAAGAAACAAAAAGCCATTTCAACCACAGTATGCATCCATATCAATTTGGGTTTACATTTTATTACTCAGTGTACAGGAAAGTTTATGACTTAAGTCTGTATAACTTTTGACATTTAAGTGCGTAAATTGGTTACTAAAATTATCCCACTTAATATCTAAAAATCTGTTTTAACGTATCACAAAATCAAAACTGACTTACATTTGCTGAAAGCTGAGATGTGAGGGTAGCCACTTTTTCTTGAGATGCAACCAGCTCTCGCCGCAGTTTATGAATTTGCTGAATGTAATTAAAAAAATCAATTCAATATGCTAGCAGATTTTGACATAAAACTAAAATTCAATCCAAGCAAGCAAAGCAAATATTATAGTTAGCTCCTTCTACCCCCACTGTATCAGTAGCAATTTCTGAAAATTAAAGAAATGTGAATACTGGCTGCACAGTAACAATCAAAAGCCAATGATCAGAAGAGGGATAAGTGCCTACGTCAAAGCGGGAACTCCAATCTGCCAAGTACGGCGTGCTTACTTGTTCCATTTGCTATACCTGCCTGACTCAAGAATCAGTTTACTCTTTATTGATTCTTTACAGAAATTTGCAGTAATAAAGTTAGGTAGCAAAATCTGTTCTTTTTTAAAATTAAAAATACATATACATATTTTTTTTCTGGATCTTTTGGGTGAAAAGTACTCCGTGTTATTTTTCTATCAGTTTTTTTGCATGTTTATTTTAATTTTATGTTGGGAAACTTCTCAGAGATGTAGAAATCCTGCAGTCACTGAAAGCTGTTTCTAATTCAACATTTAATGATCCCATATTTGAAAATAATTTTATTGGCTGGAGTTTTAATGGCTAACACTCATCCCAAATCTTGATTGTAATGCCCTTTATTCAGTAAGTTACTAAAAAAGGCTTTATAGATTATCCATAGTTTAAAAAGAAGGAGAAAATCAGTAATACTGTGCAAATTTTATATAATAAAAGGATAATATGCAAAT
>NW_006375689.1:0-1144 GCF_000327345.1 Myotis davidii | reverse complement strand
GGAGATGGAAAGAGATAAATGTTAATGTGAGAGAGAAGCATCGATCATTGCCTCCCGTATGTGCCCTCACCAGGAATCCAACCTTCAATCTAAGTATGTCCCCTAACCAGGGTTCGAACCCTCAACTTTTCAATGTATGGTCCGATGCTCCAACTAACCAAGCCCACTGGCCCAGGAAAATAATACATTTTTTTCTCTCTTTAGTGAAGTTATGTTTTCAGTTTTTATTGAACCGGTAGTCAATTAAAACCTTTACATCTTTTGCATATTTCTCAAATAAAATTGTATTATCTATTGTAATCTGCTTTGAGCATCCACAAATCAGCCCCTTTACACAGGGGCAAAGCCAGATTCTCAGTGTGTAGTTATCTCGTGTTTTACTGAATTGATCTCCCCCATCCTCACCCTCCAACCAGGGCCATGAGTAGCTCTTCAATCCCTTTCCTGATTTTCAGGATTATTCCACTGTATCTATAATCTTGGATGTCAGCAGAAATCCAACTTTCTGTACCACACATCATAATATATGGTTATTCCCTTGCAGTTGTTTATACTCAGTGATCTGATTCTAACTCCCAAACCTCTCACCTGCTCAAATTCTTCAGTACCTTTTAGAACCATAATACAAGCATACGACATTCTGTTCTCAACCCCTGTTTTGATGTCTTTTTATCCTCTTGCTTAACTGAAATGTGGCTGCACTGACGATATCACATCTCTTTGACCCTTTGAATGAAGACTGTTTTTACTTCTATACTTCACATAACTCAAGTGTTTTTCTTATTCCCTATCGCTACTTGAAATCCACTTCTTCCTCCTCCTTAAAAAGAATAGCCTTTTTCAAGTTCAACACGTTAGCCATTTTTAGTTCTCACTTCCATGACTGTCATCTATTGAAACTTGTTTACTCCCCACATTCATAGAGCACCTAGCTCTTGTCTCCTTCTCTATAGCCATGGTTGTTTGAGATTTCCTCATGCAAATGGATAAGACATCTAACCACTAGATTCTTAGAACCTTCATCTACATGTTTCTCACATTTCCTTCAATCTCATTTGGCCAAATATCATTGCCTATAACTACACTACTTCCAAAATATTAGTTTCAAACATTTCTATAATCTGATTATTAACTTCCTTTTTTT
>NW_006375688.1:0-1143 GCF_000327345.1 Myotis davidii | reverse complement strand
TGCAGTGTATTTATGCCCTTTAAACATTTTGTATGCAATTAAAATAGCTGCACTTTTGAAGCACCACAAATTCAGTGAGACACCAACTCAAATGGAGGATCTGCACTGCGAGGAGTCTGGGAGCACCCAGATGGCCGTGGGCGATGCTTTCTTAGCAGCAGAGCCCAGTGGAACTGAAACAAACGTGCTGTGTGAGCCAGTCTGGTCTGCTTTAGAGAGAAGACTTCCCAGTGGTTTCCACAGTCATTATCAGAGGTTTTCTCAGGTTAACCATGCAAACACCGAAGTGGAGGAATGGTCATTATCTCTGCTGGGAAGGAAAGGCTGCCGTTGAGAATGCTTGAATCTTCTCGGCTGGCTCAAAGCAACTAGATGTTCATTTGGGCAGTTTTCTAGGTGTTTTGAAGAATGTTTCTTAAGTAGACTCTGAATCAGGACCTAGAGCAAGGTGCTTACTTGAAGACACACTTTAAAGAGCTTCCCCGTTGCTTTGGAATTATTACCAAGGTGAGGCTAAGAGGGAGGGCACTTTTGGGTCCATATGACATGAGGGTGGGTGACCATGGTAATTCACAGAGCTCTGCACTTTCTCCTTAGCTCAGTGCCTTGGTACAAGGGGCCTCTGCTCTTTTCTTTGTCTAGATTGGGGCCCTTCCTTTCCTCCTCTCCAACCTGCCCCATTCATTCATTTATTTCAGTATTTATTGAGGGCTTACTTTGTGCCAGGCACTGGGGAGGCAGTGGTAAGAGTCCTTCCAGTAACACTACATAATCATCCTTAAAAAAATTAACATTGATAAAATGTTTCTCAAACTTCTCATTGCTTTATCTTCACTCCTCTCCTAATCAGTCCTATTGTCCACCCACTTCAGATATTCCAGTGCACTCCTGCCCTCTATAAAAACCCGTGGTCAGACTCTCTGACTCTTATCTATGGAGCTTAAAGTATTAACTTTCTGAGTATCATTTTATTATTATTAAAGATGAAGCCATATGCTTCCCACAGTGAAAAGTACTATAAAGATGTGATTTTAGAACTAAAATAGAGCCTGGAGATCATTCTGACCAAGTGATCATTCCCTTTGTAGAAAGGGAAACAGCCAGAGCTCAAACCCAGATATGTGATTCCGGGCCCCCTACTGT
>NW_006375687.1:0-1144 GCF_000327345.1 Myotis davidii | reverse complement strand
AAAAAAAATAATTATATGAGGAGCAAATAATAATGTTGGTCAACAGCATTTATCTAAGAAAGAGAGAACACGTTAGTGGTTCATTAGCAGTAAATGTGTTAACGGGGATCTGTTTGAAAAATGAGCCATAGAATGGCTTTTAAATACGCAGATTAAAGGATTTATAATGTCAAGTTTAACACAGAAATTACAGAGAGTATTACATAATCATGAGTAATAGCACCTTTAATCTGACTTAGTGAAATGATTTACATCATACATTGTGCTGCTTCAATTGTATGAGTATTATATGTGCTGCATCTCAAATCATTTGCTTTATATTTTTACACACTTATGTATCTGTTCTTCCTGCTTCCTAATTATGTGGTACATCTAAATAATTAGATGTTAAAATATGTATCATCCAGGGGCAGAAGGTTTGTCTGGGATACTCATTCTACGGAGGAATACCAGAACATGGCTCTATTTATTCAGGAATATTTATATAAAGTCCTAAATATATCATATGAAATCATCCCTTGGTCATCTCAAAAGTCTCCATGTCCTTCTTTACACTGTCATCATCATCACCGCTATAATTATCATAATCCCTAATAATTAATGAAACCTTTCTACTTGCTAGGCACTAAATATTGCTGGTATTGTTTAGACTTTCAATTCCAAATTATCTTAAGAGATTGATAATTTATCTCCATGTCTAAAATGAGGACAATCAATTAAAATTTAACCAATTTCTCTAAATATATCTTTTAAAATGCACTCTTCTTCAATAGATTGTCACAATTTTTTTTTTCTTTATCCTACAGGACATCTTCCATCTTTTAAGCCTGCTTATTTTTGCTGAGTATTCTTCAAATATAAAAAGAGAGAGATAAGCATCTAACAGGTAAGAATCTCCCTTTTTAATCCCTTTGAAGAAGAAAATAAAATTCAAAGACATAGAGGTACATCAATCCTGGCCTGTGTGGCTCAGTTAGTTGGCCATGGTCCCATACACCAAAGGTTGCCGGTTCAATTCCTGGTCATGGCACGTGCCTGGATTGTGGGCTAAAACCCTGGTAGGAGGCATGCAGGAGACAGTTAATCAATATTCTGCTCTCAATTGATGTTTCTCTTTCTTTCTCCCTTCTTCTCTCTCTAAAAA
>NW_006375686.1:0-1144 GCF_000327345.1 Myotis davidii | reverse complement strand
GGAGGTTGAGAACCACTGAACCAGGGAATCTTGTGTGGTATTGAAGAAGATTGGCAAAAACAAACATCCTTGCCTTTTCCTAATCCTAGGTTGAGAACATTCAGTATCTAACCAGTTGTTATGATGTTATTTGTGGGCTTTGAATAGTTATCCTTTGTAGGTGAGGGAGATTCACTTGAATTCTTATTTTGCTGTGAGATTTTATCAGGAAAGAATATTTAATTTAGAGAAATTCATTTGCTGCATCTATTGATATTATCATGTGGTTTTCCATATGTATTGTGTTAATATAGTGAACTACTTTGATTTTGGAATATTGATCCAGCTTTGCATTCTTGGGATGAACTCTACTTGTTCATGATATCTTTATCCTTTTTATATATAGTTGTCTTTAATTTGCTAATATGTTTTTGAGGATCATTGTGTCTGTGTTCATCAGAGATATTGGTTTATAGTTTCATTTTCTTGTAATGTCTTTGGCTTAGTGTCAGGATGATGATGGCCTTATAAAATGAGGAAGTGTTTTCTTCTATTTTCTGGAAGAGATTTGTCAGTAAAACCATCTGTGCTCGTAGTTTTCTTTTTTGGAAGATACACATATAACTAAAAATTCAATTTTGTTCATCTATATATGACTATATGGGTTATTTATTTCTTCCTGAGTGAATTTGGATAAAATAGAAATGGTCTATTTCATCTAAAGTATTGAGTTTATGGGCATAGAGTTATTTGTAATGTTCCCTTATTATCCTTTTAATTTCTGCAGGATCAATTATAATGTCTCCTTCAGTACATATTGTTGGTAATTGAATGCAGTGAAAGTGATGCTGCATGACTTTTAAGTCTAGATTAAAAGAAGTTTTGCAGTTTCTGCTTTAATTTCTTGGAATGCTTGCTTCCCCAAACCTCTCAATTTGGATACTTTTCCTTGGAATTAATCTGCCATTCTGTGAGAAGTCTGAGTCACCTGGAGAGACCTCTAGTAGGTTCTCTTGTTAAAAGTCCCACCACAGTCCAGCCTTTGAGGTATCCCACCCGGGTTCCAGACATATAAGTAAGAAAACCTCCAGGTGATTTCTGTTTTTAACTATTTGCATCATTCCTGGCCATTCAGGTTTTCCTGCCTGAGACTCCGGACATTATG
>NW_006375685.1:0-1143 GCF_000327345.1 Myotis davidii | reverse complement strand
TTAAATGCAGACTTACTCCTAAGAGCCTTAAGGAGCTGTGTGTCTGCCAGGTTATACATGAGTACTATGTTAGGTATTTCTGAAGTCTTAACAAAGGCTCTTACATACCATTCTGGATTTTATCTTTACCCAGAAACCACTTCTTAATTCTTCATTGTAAAAAAATTGCCATATGAAAATGCTGGGTGTAAGAAACAGCTTTACTTTGAACCCAGAAAATACTAATCCGTTTTTATTTAACAGTGCATTCTCTGGTTCCGCTGTCCTCTCACATTTTATCCTTAATCATAAATTCAGACAGTAAAAAGGGTGGCATTAAAAAGATGGCATTTTTAATATTTGGCAGCCATTAAGTCCTCAGTATTTTATATTTTCTACATTACTACAAATAATAGTATTGACAAACTTTCTGCCACAAGATAACAATTGCTTTCTTTTCTTCAGCTTCTAATTACATATCCCTACTTTCCTTTAAGCCTTCACAGGCAGTCTCCTTTGGCCCCTTAGCTTCATCAGTCTCCCCCAAGCCCTTTCGATTTTCAAACAGTCACCTCAAGACCCTTAGAGTTTCTCCTCACTTTTGCCAAAGCCAATGTCACATGTTTTAGTTTTTTTTTTTTTTTTTTGGCAGCACTCTACTTCGAGAATCCAAAAGCTGGTGTAGCATGTATTGCTTTGTACAAATCACCCCAATGTTATTTTCCTAAAATAGCCATTTTAGTAGGCTTAGACATTGTGTAGATAGGCCAGGAACTTGGACAGAACATAGTGGGAAAGTCTAGTTCCATGATGGCTGGGGGTTTAGCTGGAGGCCTTGAAGGCTGGGGATGATACAGTGGGAGCCAACATCATATGGATGTATCTTCACATTCCTGGGTGATGCTGGCTGTTGACCAGGACTCAACAAGGACATCTAATGTGATCTCTCCCTGCGTTATTTCTGCATTGGTTAGTTTGAATTTCTTCACAGCAAGGTGGCTGGATTCCAAGAGTGAATACCTCAGAGAACAAGGTGGAAGTGTATGACCTCTTTCTGAGCAGTAGTTAACTCAGCAAACCTGGGCTGTTCAAAACCCGAACAATCTAAAAGACGGGCTCTGACTGGATCCTAGGAGATACCCCCTAAACCAGCGGTTCTCAACC
>NW_006375684.1:0-1143 GCF_000327345.1 Myotis davidii | reverse complement strand
CCTATCTTGACAAAGTTCATATAATGTAGCACCCTATGGATTATTAATTTTTAAGTCAGTAGGATATCTGTGCATAAATGAGATGTGAAGCAGATGAAAATGAAGCAAATGTTTTGTTCTTTAATGTGGGAGAAATTGTAATGTGCACACATTCTACTTCAATAGAAAACCCCCATGCAAATGTAGTATTTCAAGCAGAACTAAGACTCACTGTAATATTGCCTAGTAGTGTTACTTCTAAAAAGCAATCATAATGCTTAGCTGGAATTTGGTAGTCTTGTTGCTCATAAATGTTCAAATTGCAGAGAAAACATATTTAGAATAATTATCTGTTTTAAGCCACAACAAAGATATTTTTGTTTAATTCCTACTTACTGTGGAATGTGTACAGAGATTTGAGTGGAAAAACCAAAGTTGAGGAGGTAGAATAGAAACACTTGCATTATAAAAGTGAATTATATGTGAATTATAAAAGTTACATGCATATTTTTCTGACCTAATCCTATGTGGTAGGCTCCTTCAGTCCTTTGGTAGAGCATCCGTTTGCATTAGCAAATGACTTCAAACTACACCTAAGAGATGCCGTGAGCCAAATTCCAAAATAAGAAATGTATATGTATATAACACTTATAAAACATATTCACATAACACGTTGTCATAGCATTTTCATCAAATCCATAAGGAATACAGCACATTATAATTACACATTTTAAATGAAAATCCAGACCTCGGGGACATGAGTGACTTTAAAATGTCACATGGATCCAACATAGAATAACATGGATGAAATATAGGTCCTCTAATTTCAATGTCCAGAGCTCCTCTCCATACACCATGATAACTTTTCAGATAAAGATTGAATAATGATGCTGTTATTTAACTCCAAGCACAAAAGGTAAATGGAGGTGCAGCTGGGGACATTGCTTAAATATAACTAGTTTGCATGTCTAATTAATTTGCAAAAGTCTAAAGGACCTCTCCCTACCCTTAAAAAATTAGAAATAGAATTACCATATAATCCAGCAATTCTAATCTGGGTATTTATCTGAAGGAAACAATTATACTAATTCAAAAATTTATATGCACCCCTGTGTTCACTGCAGCATTATGTACAATAGCCAATGTGTGAAAACAACTTAAGTG
>NW_006375683.1:0-1143 GCF_000327345.1 Myotis davidii | reverse complement strand
GTGTGTGTGTGTGTGTGTGTGTGTGTATGCTGTCTTTGTTCATAGTTCCTGATTTACATGTCCCAGAACCTTTGGAATTTCCCCGTGTTGAGAATGATACAGGTGTCTTTGGTTATGTTAATGAAGCAACTTTTGGAAAACACCTAGGGATATTGGCCCTTTGACAGTGAAGCCAACCAACTGATCAGAGGTTGGAACTTTCAGTCTCACTCCTGACCCCCAGGAGGGAAGAGGGGCTGGAAATTGAAGTCCTTCTCCAGTGATCAATGACTTAATCAGTCCTACCTAGGTGATGAGGCCTCCACACATCAAGAGGGTGGGGTTCGGAGACATTCTGAGTTGATGAACAAGTAGAGATTTGACACAAGTTGTGCAGCTGGAAAGGGCATGGAAGTTCACGTCCTTTCCCCAAGCCTTGCCCTGTGCATTTCTTCACCTGTCTGTTTCTGTGTTACGGCCTTATAATAACCCAGTGATCTACTAAGTAAAATGTTTCTCTGGGTTCTATGAGCTCTCTAGTAAATTAATTGACCCCAATCAAGGGTCATGGGAACCTCTGATTTATAGCTGGTTTGTCCAAAGTACAGAGAACAAGCTGGCATCTGGGGACAAAGGGGGCTGCAGTCCTGTAAGACTGACCTGATGCTATCTCCAGATTGGCGTCAAAACTGAGTTGAATTCTCAGAACCTGACATGATATTCTGAGAATTGCTTAGTGTCATGTGGGAAGCCCCATCCCTCACACCCATACACACTCACACATACACCCCACAATGGGATTGGTCAGAAACATTAATTTAGGTGTCACAGGGCAGCAAGCAAGATGGCAGCCAGAACTGAGTTCTCATCAGAGGCTGGATTTAAATGAGGGTTTACTACTAATTTCCTACAGGGTCTTTGCAGAATTCTTTTCCTTGTGGCAGTTTGTTTCTTCAAAGTCTATGAGGGAAGGAAAGAGACACTAGCCAGGCTTTCTATAGTGTCTCTCTTTCCTTCCCTAGTGTAATGGGTTATTATAAGGCCGTAACTCAGCAAGACAGAGACTAGTATAATGGGTGCCTTTGACATTGTCTACTGGTTGAAACTAAGTTGCTAATCGCTCCCACACTCAAGACGAGGGGATAAGACAAAGACAATAAGATG
>NW_006375682.1:0-1142 GCF_000327345.1 Myotis davidii | reverse complement strand
TGTAGTGCTGGCCACTGTGCTGGCAAACAGTAAGAAGAGGAAACGGGAAGAGGAAATAGAAGAGGAAATCAGTGCTGGAAATGAAACAAAAAGCCTGTAATTATTGATCTGAACAAAGTAATCTTGGTAGCTATCAAGGATGACTCTGACTAATTAACTAATTTGGAAACTGGATATATTCTTAAGAGGAAAAGAAACCTCATTCATTTGGCCACTCTCCTAGGTTAACCACTTCCTTTTCTCTGTTACTTCCAGCCAGGTTTTTAGAATGGCAAGTTCTAGGAAGGAACATAACACACATGATTATATTTATATCTGCATATGCATCACTAACTACATCCTAAAACCAAAAGTAAACTGTTATGGGGAATCCAGGATGTTGGGTTACCCACGCAATTCCTAGTACAGGACAGGACATGTCCCACTGAATGAAATGTCCCCTGTACCCAAGAGAGACCTATCTAAGAAGACTCTTGGTTAGACTCAGAAGAGTTTCATTCCAAGTTTCCTTCTTGTATAACCCAATATTACACATTGATTGTGTGATATGTATTAGACAATGTACTAAGAAAGTACTCTGCAAAAACAGTGAGTCTATCTGGAATCAAAGCGTGGATCCATCCAACGTGGAATGGGGTGTAGTCAGCCTAGTTATTTAATATCTTAGGCTTCAGTTTCCTCATCTAGTAAGTATAGCAACCCTTATAAATGGAAATAATCAATTGAATTAAGTGAAATAAGATCTCAAAATAATATCCTTCCTGTAATTAAATTGGCTTTAGGAACTACTGCTAAAATATAGAAGTTCTTGATAATGTAAGTAAACTGGACAATGATTAATATTAAGCTCATTGGAAATACATTTAGAAATCCTAAAAATGTGCTCTATTTTGAAAAGGAGAGTTGATGACTATGTCAGATGAGACAGAATATTTGGAAGACCAATTTACTCTTCGCTGAATTTTCCGTCTGCTGGGCTCCTGAGTTAACACAGACCCTTCTCACCCGAATTTTATCCATTTCTGCACCTTACTCCCTCAACTCCTATAGGTAACAGACATCCAATTGCACTTCTGAATATTTAAAGTTAGAATCAAAGAAGAACCACAGATGGCCTTGTTGTAAGAAAAAAAAAAGGGGGG
>NW_006375681.1:0-1143 GCF_000327345.1 Myotis davidii | reverse complement strand
TTTATTTTTACTACAATCCAAAGCTAAGTTTTTAGAAGGCACAAGAGTAATTTTGTTAGAGATTTATGGAAGTGTGTGCATAGTGAACAAGGCAGCTGATGGTATAAAAAACTTGTTCAATTTAGATTTTTTTTAAAAGTTATCTCCTCTTAATCTGTTTTTCATTGTCTTCAGTGCACATGTTAACATTTCTGACCTAAATAAACATGTATTTATTTTGCAGAAAGCCGACATCCTGAGTAATTTTCAGTAGTAAGCACTTAAGGGAAGAGGATGATTTTGTAGGAATGACATTCAAATATAAGATATCATGGGGGGAAAAAGAAAAATATTATAGCATGCTCCAGTTATATAATGGAGAACCATTCCATTTATAATATTTAGCTAATGCATGGAAAGAAAAGACTGGCATTTCTGCTTAGAATATAACCCTGGCACTGTACAGCAGATTATTTGAGGGTAGCAAATTTGACAAGAATAGTATGTCTTAAAATAAAACTCTTCTCCTCCTCCAAGTAGTCCTAGTGAGGTCACTTCAAATGGCTCTTAACCTTGAAAACCTGAGATATCTTAGGCATGAAGTAAAATGGTTGTTTTACTAAAACATTTTGCTCAGAATTGTTTTCTGCCTCAGAGAGGAAAGATTTCATCCCCAGTGTTTGTTGACACATGGGTGGGAAGCCACGTGGTCTGACAGGCTGTTTCAATGCCAGGTGGGTTGAGGGCCTAGAGAGGTTCAAGGAGAGGGCCTGGTCAGTGACGTTTGCTATGTTCCAGAGCAGACTTATAGACATTTTGTGGCCTTCATCCAGGGGATATAGTCAAGATTGCTCCTCCCATAAAATAAAGTTCATGGCAGCTAATTAGCTCCAAGTCTGACTTGTCCATGATGGACGTGAGTGGAAGGTTCCCTGTGGTGGTAAGTACTGCGCGGACGCTGCGCTGCCTTAATGCCCTGAACACCTGGCAAGGGCAGGTGAACTTGATTCTTTGGAGCAGTTCAGAATATTCCTGTGGTTAGTGTTGTCCTCCTAAGGGCCTCTTTTTGGATCGTCCAAGCTCTGACTCTGCAAACTAGACCATTGTATATATCTTGTATTTCCTGTTTGCCAAATATAAACAAAGCCCAGACAGCTCATTAAT
>NW_006375680.1:0-1143 GCF_000327345.1 Myotis davidii | reverse complement strand
AAAAAGAGATCATTATGGCATGAATAATAAACAGTGCCTCTCCTTATAACTTACACTAACTTTGAGAGACAAACCAGTTTTGGAAATGCAGAATTTGGGTACGTGAAGGCAGAAGAATTACCCTAGAAGGGAGAAGAATTCTATTTTGGAGCCAGACAGATCTGGGTTCAAATCTTGTTTCCATTGCCCTATAATCTTAGGAGGCTATTCAGCTTTTCTGAACATTATGTGGAAAATGGGTATAATAACGCCTACTTTATTATTTTTCAGGATTAAATAAAATAACGTGTATAACATGAAACATAGTAATCACTCAATAAATGTTAATCCCCTTAGTTGGAGAGAACACCCAGACAAACATGGAGTAAGGAGAGAGCTGACCATGTCTATGGGGCAATGAGAAGATTATTATGAGTCTTGGCATGAAGGATTTAGTAAGAAAAGTGAGATAATCTGAAAAGATACATTGGAATCAGAGTCAGTCATTCACTTGTTTTCTCATTCAATAGTTTATTGAGTTCCTTTTATGTGGGAAGTCCTCTCCTAGGCATGAGGATGCAAAGACTAAGAAGACTTAGCCTCGAATTTCTGTTGGATGCCAAATAAGGAGTTGCAACTTTACACTGAGGGAAATTTTAATTTTCAAGAAGGGAGGAGCTTGAAAGTAGTATTTTTTGATGGTTAACTAAAATATATCTATCCTGACCCAAGATATGATTGCAGTTGTCATTTCCTAGTGCCTGCAATCCTATGGACCAGGATTCTGTTATAGCTCATTGCTATGATGGAGAGTCCACTCAAATGAGTGCAGAGGAAGAGTTTATTGGTGGAACTTCATCTCATCCCTAGAAATAAAACCTTAGCACTGAAACTGCTCATATTGCACTTGTGTTTAAACTTCTCACCTAATCTGGGATTTTCTACATTTAGTGAGTATTGTATTAGGCACACGGTCATGTGGCCCTTAGAAGTTGGCACCAGAATAACTATTTATTCAAGGCTAAGGAGAAATTTAAGAAACTAGACTTTAGTGACTTCCTCCATGATTGAGTGTCCTATGAGTGGAAGTCTCCTTCCTGTTAATAATCTCTGTAACCAAAAATTCTGTGACAAAAACAAAACAAAACACACACACACACACAA
>NW_006375679.1:0-1143 GCF_000327345.1 Myotis davidii | reverse complement strand
AATTGATGTTTCTTTCTTTTCAGATATAACCCACTGGAATTAATAATTATGCAAAGTGTGCATAAATTTTGGGGGACACCATGTATATTTTGACCTTTGATGTGAATGTTTTAATTAATCAAAATATTAAGTAGTTTTTCAAATGACAGCCTGAATGGGCATGACACTTTCCTTTACTCAACATTTAATAGTTGTTACATTAGTAACAACTACTGTGTTCCAGGCACTGTGTTAAATGCCCTACCTGTATTACCTCATTTATTTAACCCGCCCACCCACATTTATGAGGTAGGAACTATTCTTATCTTCCACATTCTAGAGACAAGGAAGCTGAGGGATAGAGAGGTAAAGGTCCTTACCCAGGTTCATACAGACAAGGCCTCAGGCAAGCTGATTCCAGAGTAAGGCCATGCTATGCGGCTACTGCAGAGCCCGTATCAGAAGGTGCTATAAGTTAAAAATCCAGGAAATCTAGTTAAAAGTTTAGAGAAGCCCTTCACTTGTGGTCTCAAATATGCAATTTCCTTTGACTGGACAAACACACACAGCCTTACTGACACACATATACTCGTGTGTTCTCACAAACACACAACATACCCGCATACATTTTCATACTCTCACACATACACTTACACATTCTCTGATACACACATGCTTTCTCATACTCCTACACACATACACACTCATAATTCTCACACACTCACAATTCTCAAATGCACATACCTCTCACACACTCACATACTCATACATTTGCTCACACATACGTGCACACTCACACAAACAGTAATGGCCTTCCCTGGCTCCCGCCTAACCTCTCCTCTGTGCTGCCTGGCACAACCCCAGGATGTTGGTCTGAGGACACTCCAGCCCAAGGATTCCTGGACTCGGTCAGGCCCATTCTCCCTTGCCCATTCTCAGGACCTCCTCCCTGTGCATAAGCCCTTCCCAGGTAAAATATAGGAACCCACATTTCTATCCCATCCAACCCATTTACACTCCTAAACATGCTCCATGCTGGCGGAGTCCGTCTTTCATTCAGTCCCCTTAGCAGCGAAGATCTTCTCTTCCTCAGGACCTTAAGAAGGAAAGATTGTTTTTCCATTCTACTTATGCTTCCAGCTTCTCTGCTTGCACAGCGAGGGA
>NW_006375678.1:0-1143 GCF_000327345.1 Myotis davidii | reverse complement strand
TCACTGAGAAACTTAATTATTGAACATGAAACAACCCACTCTCCAATGAAGGATGTCAGATGTCAGGGAATTATTCTAGGTTACAGCCTGCTTCTCCTCCAAGCTATCAATTCTGAGTCCTACACAGACCCCACAGCCATCCCACTGAACTTGGAGGGATGCCTTCAGCCCCAGACTGTCACAAGACCCCTAACTCTGCCTTCGGCCCTAGCCCCTCCCTCCACCCTGTTGGACATCTGCCTCTGGGACACAGGACAAGAGCCATGGCCAGTGTGCACTCCCAAGGAGGACCTGGTCCAGCACTCTGGGCACCAAACTTCCTGTGGGCCCAGAAACACGACCTTTATGCATTAGCACATGCTGTATCTTCAACTTAAACACGGTCTCTATCTTGAGATCTATTTGTGGAGATGGGAAAATTCAGGAGAATAGGGAGCTCTATAAGGGCAGAGGGATTTCAGAGAAGAAGTGTACTAATATTAAAAGGTATAGCTAGGGAGGCGTGGAATTGGAACTGGGCTTAGGAGATGTGGCTTTGGATAGAAGGGGGAGTGAAGGGAGTACCTTTTAAGAACAGCGAGGTTCCTGTGTGGTGGGAATACGTGTGACCCTGTGACCGACACAGGGCGTTGGATTAGGAAGCAGTGAATTTAATGGCTGCTTGTGCACATGGAGCTAGGCTGGGGCCATGTTTGCACACAGTAGGCATTCAGTAAGCACTGGTGGTGCACATGAACCGAAGGACTAGAGAGCCATTGACCCACTTAGAGAGGGGAGAGAGATGCTGAAGTGTTGTTCAAGGAAGAAGGTGCCATCTACAGCCCGCTGGGACTCAGGAAGGGCGTGGTGGCCTTGGGGTGAGCGTTGAAGGCCAGGCGGATGACAGGAGGGGTGAACGGAAAAGAGGAAGGACAGAGAAGAGGTACTTTCTGAAGACAAAAAGGAAGCAGCGTGTAGTTTCTGAGCAGAGCAGAGGTGAGAGAGGTGTGAGTGACAGACAAGCCTTACATGCCCGAGCCTGCTGAGCGGGAAAGTTATGGGGGGATTCAAGGAGAAGGACATTGGGGAGCAGTGCTAACTGAGGTTGGAAGGGGAGATGAGAACTTTGGTTTGGTGACTGTGTGGATTAAAAGCAGTGGTGGG
>NW_006375677.1:0-1143 GCF_000327345.1 Myotis davidii | reverse complement strand
CTTTCTCTGCTCAAACATGGAATTAAAACTACCCTGAGCTACTATTTCTCATCTAACAAATTGGAAAAATTTACAAGTTCAACCATTTAGTCTATTGGCAAGGCTGCAGGAAAAAATCTTGCTAATGGGAGTTCAGAATGGTACAGCTTTTTTGGAGGGGAATTTGGCATTATCTAATTACATATTTATTAAAGGATAAATATGGTGAAGCAGTCATCTTCGTTGAGAAACTTTCAAGAATATCAGAAAACATGTACACAGTAATTCACTAGGCTATAACGTGAAATAGCTAAGCACAGAAAACAACCTACATGCCGAACCATAGAAAATGGCTGAATAAATTATGGTAGACCCACATAATGGAATAGATGCAGCTATAAAAAGGAATGAAGATGTTCCAATAACAGTGATTGTCAACATTTATCATTAAGTGAACGAAGGAAGGTACAAAAGCATGTATATCATATACTTTTTGTTGGTTTTTAAGCCTTATCATGGATCTACTAGCACTGGAAAGTAGAAGGGGTCTCTGCTTCTTAGAATGGAGAATTAATCAACCAATGGTTTCTTTCTTTTACTCAGGGTTGCCAGCAGTGAGTGTCCCTATGGCCCTCTCCAACCAAGGGTTGCCAATAGGACTGCAGTTTATTGGACGTGCATTTTGTGACCAGCAGCTTCTTACAGTTGCCAAATGGTTTGAAAAACAAGTACAGTTTCCTGTTATTCAACTTCAAGAAATAATGGGTGATTGTTCATCAGTCTTTGAAAATGACTTAGCTTCTGTTTCTCTAAAACAGTAGTGACAAGTATATCATGCAAACTAAAATGACTTAAAGATTTTTATATTCTAGAAAAGTCAAATGATCTTGCTAAGCTCTTGCACTTTGGTTCATTGTCAACATACTCATTCCTTGGAACCATTGTCTAAAATTCTTGTAATATAGTTAACTATATGTAATCTGCCAGCATTTATTAAGCATCTGCTAAATGCAGAGTACAGGATTTCTACTGTAACACAAGACACATGTTCCTGAAAAACGATGCATTTTTCAAAAATGTCCATTAAAAACAACAGCTTATTTACTTTATTAGCTGTATTAATGTTGAATAACTATGTTGTACACCAAAACTAATATAATATTG
>NW_006375676.1:0-1143 GCF_000327345.1 Myotis davidii | reverse complement strand
TTTTCTTCAGAAAATTGAATTTCTATAAGTAATAAAGCTTGTGCATAATTATGGCTTATTTGGGGGGCTAAAAACGCAGGAGTAATACATTCAGAAAACTACAAAATCTGTTAGTAATGTTGTGATTGTAAAAAAATTTTAGGGTGACATGAAATTTGGTGGAATTAATTTGAAGACTGTGATTATGGATGAGAAAGAGAATTGGCAGGAAGTCTAAATCCTGGAATAAGGAGTAGCCCAGGGAAACTGCTGCCTGGAGGGAGGAGTGTGTGCCTGTCTTCTAGGAAGCCACATGTAATCTAAGAAAAGAATGTGATTGGGTGAGAAATAATATTGGGGAATGAAGTCAGGGTCAAAGCAGAATAGACTTTGTGTGACATGCTAAGGATCAGAGCTTTATTTTAAAGGCAATAAAGAATCTTGGTAGTATTGGTTAAAAGTAAAATATACCACAATAGCCAGGGGACATTTATGTGGTTAAGTAATATATATGTGTAATGTACCTTGTAGGTGGTTTAGACTTACAAAAAGACACAATAATTTGTACTGTTTTTTCCCCAAAGTGGGCTTTTTAAAAAATAGGTAGGTATGTTTTAAATATTACATGAGGTATACTTATATTGAAATATTATTCATTGTTTATCTGAAATGCATATTTAATCTGGCACTCTCTTTTTATTTGTCTGGAAATCTTACAAATAGGATATATTAAATCTATAGTATCGGGTGAATATGACTCAGTCAATAAGAAAACATTGTAATCAGGAAAATAAGAGAGAGCCTTGTTAAAGAAATGTGACCTTTTAGACCACGAAAGAGAGGGGCTGGCTTGGAGTTTGGGAATGAATTTGTGCAGAAGACAGTGGCCAAATACCTGTGATGAGGGGCTTAAATGGTGGCTGAACTTTTGCCTGTGAGTAAATGGAATAACTGCTTTCCCTTTTCTTCCACTGGAAATACGGCTTGACATTCGTCCTGTGAGGGTCTCACATGATAAAGCAGCCAGTCCTTGGTGGCAGCCATTTCTACAGATCTTTGTCTTGGTTCTCCATCCTTCTATGTCTGCTTTTACTGCTTGTTACCTGGGGTTATATTACTAAAATAAAGTACTCTTACATAAGGAAAAATGGAACAAGAAAAAAA
>NW_006375675.1:0-1142 GCF_000327345.1 Myotis davidii | reverse complement strand
TGCACACAGACTTGTCAGAGCCCTGAGCAGGGTATTCACATTTCTCCAGGCACCGATTGCAATCTGCATAATGAAGAGGGGATTCCTGCCATGAAACAGCAAAATCCCTCATCTCCTGTTCCACCAAGCATCCCTGTTTTGATAAAATCCATAGACAAACATCACTGTTTGTTTTCTGTCACTCTAAGAGCAATTTCACTTTGCTGATTGCTGAGAGACTGTGATAAGCAGTTACAGGGAACACTCTAAGTTCGGAGAAACTTTTAGTGATTGAGGACCTTTACTTATTATCCCCCAAGGGGTTGTGGAAGTGGGAGGAAGCCTCTCATCAGCGCTCTTAGTCACACTGGCTGAGTCATGGATCCAGCCCTCCTTTGCCAATGTAACCACGCAAAGACTGCCAAAGAAGTAATGCTCTTCCATTTAAGTAAGCTGGAGATTATGTACAGAATGGAAACAAATCTTTTTAAAAAAAACAATCCGGCCAAAGATCCTCTCCTGATCAATAACCGTGCCTAGACGAGAGAGCCTACTGACATGGATTTCAGGCAAGGATGACCTCAGGACTAATCCTTTTTGGATCTTCTCCTGCTATCACCTTCTTCACTGAAGGTCCAATTTGAACTATGTTTTCAAGAAAACTTTCTAATGACCTTAACCTAGGCTGTTTGTTGCTACTTAACCAAGTACTGAAATAGGCCTTATCTTGGAATAGCAAGCACCCTGACAGAAGTGGAGAAGTCCTCCTGTGGCATTATTGTCTAGCCCTCTATTATATAGCCCTCTCTGTAATCAATTTTCATAAAAAACAATTGTAAACCATTGACTATGCTAGTCCATGAACATAAATGATTCGAATTCAACAAGCATGATGAATGTTTACCTAGCTGTAGTCATAGAATGTGTTGCTGAAGATGTCTGAATCTCATTGAAACCATTGTCTAAAAACCCAGAAAAAGTGACATCGCCTAGTAAACAAAAGATTACAGACGAAGGCAGGCATATGTCTTAATCTGTTCAGGCTGCTATAACAGTACCATAGACGGAGTGGTTTATAAACAACAGACATTTATTTTCTCACCATTCTGGAGGCTGGGAAATCCAATGTTAAGGCACTGGCAGATTTGGTATCTGGTGAAAGT
>NW_006375674.1:0-1143 GCF_000327345.1 Myotis davidii | reverse complement strand
CATTTATACCCCCCTCACCCATGGTGTATAGTTCCTTAGATGGATTGCTAAGTCACATCTTTCTATCTTCATACATGCTGTTTTTTCTAATGACTTCTACTTGTCCCTCGAAACTCACCTCATGACACCTTCTCTAGAAAGACTTCCAGTGAAACTCCTTAACTGAATAGTTAAGATTTCAATTTTTGTTTATTTCTCATTTTTGCAATTCCCTTCTTTACTATTTTCTTTTGGTGTTAGGCGTTTCTTTTTCTATTAGTTATTTATTAAAGTGTTAATTTTCTTCTGTCCTTTTAATCTCTCTCTTCTTTACCTTTATGCATGTCCGTTGACACCATGTTTTGGCTTACTCTTTTCTATGCTTCTATTTATTTCTCTACATATAATGTTTTATAGAAGAGGAAACATTTCATTAAGGAATTTTAAGTCTCGCTTTGTTGATGACACTAACCTAAGAAAAAACCAGGAACACATGCACTGACATTTTCTACCTAATTCCTTTAACTTAGCCATCTTACTGTAATAATACTATTCTCAACAGTTAAAGGTTCGGCAATATCAAAGATAAATATACTTTATTGGCGCATAATCTTCAAAGAGAGTCTTAAGGTCTATGAACTAGGGAGCCAGCATAGAAATGGGTCAGAAGTCCAGGGTGTGCTCATGTGTATGACTTATGGTAAGGTAAAGGTTTCTATTTGTCAGTGATAAGACAGGTAGGTCAAGAGCAACCCCATTCATAAATCTGGTCTGGGTCAGATCCAATTCATAGATATTCAACCAATAGAAGTGTGAATTGCAATTGTTAGTGGCCTTGAACTGCCCCACCTTGGATCCTGGGAAATCAATGTGGCTTTGTTCAGCAGTGTCTGCCTGAAGGGACCATAAATCAGGAGCTTCCATACAAACCTTTTATTGTCAAGGCAATGGCAAAGAAAAATGATAGCAGTTATTCCATTTACACAGTTTAGTCTTTTTTCTTTCTCATTGATGTTTCTTCCAATTTTCTTTCCTTTTATTTATTTATTTATTTTGGTACCTCACTAATAGGAGAATATAACTTTTGAGTTTTTTTTCCCTAGAGAAATATGTGGTACAAAACAGCATATAATTCTTAGATAAAAATGTTTTAATAATTTTATT
>NW_006375673.1:0-1143 GCF_000327345.1 Myotis davidii | reverse complement strand
ACTCGTAAGTCAAGGCCCCACTGTATATTTCAGTAGCTCAAAAGAAAGCTCCTTCTCAAATCTCTAGATACATAGTACTCTCATGTCCATGCCTATGAAATAATAAATGTGTTATTTCAAATCACTGAGTTCATGGTAATACTATTTCTGTCAAAGTGAAATTGTAACAGAAGTGAAATTGTAAAAAATAACAAGGAAAATGCTATTCAAGGCAATTGCCATAGGGGAAACACCTATGCAACAGGGAAAAGAGATTGAACTCAACTCTGCTGAAATAAAAGACAAGAGGCATTTAAATTCTTAAGTCAACTGATAAAAAACATATGGAAAAGCATTAAAGGGAAGTTGGTAGGGTGGTAAAGTCACCCTCAACAGAGATTAGGAGATAGAGGCACCATCATTCTTAATGATTACATTTCGAAGAGATGGCTTCCAGATCCTTGAGAAATACATTCCTGGATTATAGACACATTGAAAGGGCAACCGTCTAAAGTCAATGCTCTGAGAAGCAGAAATTCAGAAGCCTCTAGTTAGGAAGAAACCTGTCTAAACTTTGGTAAAGCTGAAGGGAACGTTAAGATCATCTTGGTCAATGCATAGTAAAACATTACTAATATATTCTGTAACATAGCTCATCTACTTCCCATAGTAAATTATTTTTATCTGACTTGTCCCTCACAAGTCACAACACAAAAGAAGAAAAGTTGCCTTCTACTTACGGTCTCTAGGTAATTAGAAATAATGATCAAATTAACACCCTGAATGGCAAGCTTGGACTCTACTCGTAGGTTCTTGTCTCATGAAGTTTGAAGAATAAAATCACAGACTAAAAGATTTTTAGCAAAAGTGTAGAAGTTTATTGCAAGCACATACAAACTGCCCCTTGGGGAGGATTCCCCAAAGGGGAACTACCTGGGGAGGGCTCACCAAATGGGAAAAATCCCTCTCTCTCTCACTCAAATGGGAAAAACCTAGTCCCTTTGTCTATGGCTTTATAAATGCTGGCAGCTCTTTGTCTCTTCATGACACTTTCTAAATGGATCCTTCCTTATTTCATGTCCCCCATGCTTTCATAATTGGTCACTCCCCCCTTCTTCTCTGTATGGTATTAATTTCAAAGTTTCAAAGCTCACCCGGTGCCCC
>NW_006375672.1:0-1141 GCF_000327345.1 Myotis davidii | reverse complement strand
AAGCCTCTGTGGTAGAGATAGTGCTTAAGTTGGGGGTGTTTCTGTGGGAAAGCCTTTGGGTTTGAAGTCGGACGGACCTGGGTTGGAGTCCTGCCCTGCCACTCACTAGCTGTGTGACTTCGAGGAGTCATTTGGTCTCTCCGATTTTTAGTTTCTTCATTTTGAGCGAGGGTGTCTGGGAAAAAGGGAAATTGTAAACAGTGAACTACTGAAATGTTCAGCTTTTGTAAAAATTCAATGGAAACTGTCATAAGAAGTGGGCAGTTCTTTCCCCCTCGCCCCCCCATTGTGGGAAGCTGACGCACAGAATAAGTTCACTGAGAGCAGCTGAGATGTGCTGAAGCTGGTAATTATCTCGGAGATCGGCTGAGTTTTGATTGTGTGCCAGGCAAACCTATCAATGAGACATGTGCCTTGATGAAATGCTGACAGTCTATTTACACAGAAGCAGCTGTGATGTTTTAAAGGAATGAAAGGCATGCTGGAGGTCTAAGTTGTTATGGAGGATATGGCTTCCGTTTATCTGTGTGTTTAACTGTGCCGGAATGGTACAAATCTGGTAAATACGTGAGCAAAAGAGTTCCTGAATCTTAATATTCTGGTATCTTAGAGATGGATGAAATCTTGGTAAATGTTTGAGTCCAATTTCTTCTCTATATAGATAAAGAAACTAAGACTCATAGAAGTTAATAAACTCGCTTTTATATCACTTATTCTTGGCTAGGCATAGCAATAGTGTCTGGCTAGCTATTAATCCAGAGAGAAAAATGAAAAAACTCACCGGTCTTTTAGTTAATGAATGTGCTAACTCAATCTCTAAAACAACACCTTTTCCAATATTTAGCTTCACATTCCTAAATATTCACTGTTTACACGTAATCAACCAAAGCATAAAAGCTTAACATTAAATTTCCCTCGACATTTAAACATTGATAATGAACTTGTAATCAAGCTCTTATATAAACCAACAATTAAAACTACAAATCTAATAAATCAGATTCTTTTACGTGCTCTAAAGACTTAAGAAGTAGACAATAAACAGAACCTCCCTTTGATTACAGAAATAATTGTACTACGGGGAAATGGTTTCTGAGATGCTGGGGAGCCAGAGGGAAGATATTATTTTGCTTCTGGAGGCCAG
>NW_006375671.1:0-1143 GCF_000327345.1 Myotis davidii | reverse complement strand
AAGCAGGCATTCACTAAAAGGGTCTCCAGTGAAAAACACTGTTCTTAAGAGCTGACTGATTTTATTTGAAAGCATAAGCAGTGGGTATAATAAGAGAATACAGTTATTGAACAATTTTGTCATTTTGGGTTAATTTAACTTGGGTAATGGAAATCAAATGAAGCTCTGTGCTGATTTTTTTTTCTGGTAGGTATGCAATATCTGTTTCATATAAATATATGGTAAACTCAGCAAGGGACTCTATGAAATTCTTATTGGTTCTATTGTTAACTGGCTTATATTTCCTTATAGACTATGCAAACAATCTCAAAAATATTTCTCCCTTACTGTAAGCAGTTTATTAAATGGACTGGACTAGTGAAAACACCTTTCATTCGGACTTAACTCCCAAATAATCAAATGCAATCAAAGAACTACTGAGAACAGAAAAATCCTGTGTTTTATAGTTAACAACTGTGTCAGCAACCACTATCCCATGAGGATTCCTGCGGACTCACACCTTCCTTGCTGCTGTCTTGCCAAGTGACAGCAACTTGTTTTTCCTTTATGGGTTGTTAGAGGTGGGTCTGGACTGGAACTCATAATATTAGCGTGGAAGTGCACCTCAGCACAAGTATCATTGTTCAATATGACCTTGGCATGCTCCTCATGCAGCCAGCTAGCTGCACCACCGAGACTTGGAAATGACACAAGAGAGGAATGAATGAACACATCTGAAAGAAAACTTTAGAAATACCACCCAAATCCTAAGACTTTCTTATTGAAGCAGCTCGGTGAGGTGTTCTCTCCCTACCCTTTACCTCCTGGTCTTCTGGAGGTGGTGCAGCAAGATGATTACAAGAAAAAGAGCTGAGACTTTGGTTTCACACTGCTGGCTTGTTAAAAGAAAGGGTTTTAGCCTGTGTTCTTTCTCAGTGTTAATGAGCTGGTATGTCTACAAGTCGGTGCAGAGAAAGGAACAAAATGTACCTGTTAAGTTATATTAGCAAGTTATTAGCTGTTCAAAATGACTATAAGGAGCAAGAGGTAAGATCAATGGAATGATACTGTTAGTGCAAGGCTTTTATATGAAAAGCAATTCTGAAACATAATTGCTAATAAAAGATCTATTCAGTCTGTAAAGTACACTAATAGGTCCATTCT
>NW_006375670.1:0-1140 GCF_000327345.1 Myotis davidii | reverse complement strand
AGGCAAACTCCATGTAAATCAGGCAGCCCTTCTCCGTCTTGTAGCTCTGCCATCTGGCACAGGTGAATTCCAAGCTGGCACTGTAAGGCAAGTCTATCAGTATTTTACAAGGTTGGGCCTGGAGGTGGCTTACATCTTCAGCACAGGACGTTCCATGGCCCAGAACTTAGTCACATGGCCATAGCCCAGTTATAAGGGAGCAAGAGGGCTGTAATTTCCCATAGGTGGATAGAAAAAAATGTGGTGAACATATAAAATTGTATTAGCTATGACTTCCTAGACCATTGACAGGAGATTCAGGCAAAAATGAGATCTGGTGCTTATGAGTGATTTGGCTTAACCTGAATATAGTTCTTAGAAGAGTTTGTATGTCATAGAAGTTGCCTAATATCTGTCCAAATGTCTGTGTAACTTCCAGCCTCATTGTTAATGATGACAAATATAAAAGGTAAATAATGCTACCAATGCAGTTTTAAGTTACTGCTTCTGCATTTAATAATTGCTTAAAGTTTTTTTTAAAGAGAAACTATAATAATGAACACATGGCCTGTATATTAAAAAGATCATGTGTTCAATGGTTCTCATATTAGCCAGTGAGAACCATTGACAAATCACCAACTATTTCTTAAATAGACTGCTTCCATACATGGAAATATTAACAAATGTTACTCCTTTTTTGTCAACATATTTTTATCACATAACAAAATTTAACTTCAACATGAATTTTTAATGTCTCTCCATGTATCCTCCTGAAAAGCTGCATCTTCTGACTAAGAAGAGGGGCCATAATGGAGCCTGCAGTCAGAATTGAGTTGAGGAAACAAAGAATTGTGATCTGCAGGGCCCAGAAAAGCCAAGTAGTTTATGTGTCATTATTATTATCATTTTTAAAATTTTAGAGTTGAGATGCAAGCTCCAAGGAGGTAAAGTGACCTTTCTATATTTTCATGAACTTTTTTGCATTTTATTTGAGGATATGTTCTAGTGAGTGGTCATCTCCAGACAGATTTTCATTTCTGTGTTTAATCCAATGACTCATAAATCTTTATCTCCAATCCAGACCTCTTATCTTTGTTCCAAACCTGCATACGTAATGGTCTCCTCAACAATTTCATTAGTATTCTTACTGACATCCCATGT
>NW_006375669.1:0-1142 GCF_000327345.1 Myotis davidii | reverse complement strand
AGGGTCACGACCCACAGGTTGAGAACCGCTGTAGACGATTTTACTCTTCCACCTCCCTTTCTTTTGGCTAATGCTTGCCCACGCTTTGGTCTCATTTAAGACTCTTCTTCCTCCTACAGCCTCTCATATCTACAAAAAGATGGATAGTACAATATTGGCTTTTGTAGCATCTTGTGCTTCCCTTTTTATAGAATTTACCAGAGTGGTAAAAATTTCTCATTTATTTATATATCAACCCTACCATCCTAAGTAATAGGAACTAGGTCCTTTATTAACATTAATTAATAAATCCCCAATAGCCATGTATAATTGACACTCAATAAAAATGTAGGGGATGACCACAGTGGACCTTTCCCTGGTAGAATGAGGTCCTGAGTCTGAGTCTCTGGTTGTGGGCCTGAGTAGTTCTCATTGAGCTCTACCATCTCCCTGTTATTATGACCTGGGTCTCCACATTCTGTAGCTCCATCTTCTTTCACTGCCTAGAACCTCATGGTTTGAGGAAGCTAGATTATATGCCATAATATTATAAATTAACTCATTATAAGCCAAAATTTTTGTTTAGATTGTTGCTAAGCATTCTATTTGGGGAGAGCTACTCATTACTTCAGATCCTCTGTGATGAATGTGTAAGAATTCTGGCTAGGAATAAACTTTTCTTTGTGATGCTCCACAAGGCAATGGAGCAGGGAGCATGAGCAAGCCTGCATCAGGAAAGGAAGTGGTGACAGACTGCTGCACTAAGAAGACAGCATTCTGGTACATATGTCATTAAAGTCACCAAAAGTGCTTTCTACAGAATTCAATTCAAAATAACAAACATCTGAGATAAGAAATCTTCAGAAAACATGCCTGAGGCATAGCTATTTATTCTCACTTCTTTCAGAGAAACATGAAAGGAGTTCAGCTATCCAAAAGCACATAAAGAAGGAAATCAGATTCTCCCCCAGATTGGAAACTGTGGGGAATTTCTTTTGATTACCAATTAAAAGCATTTTTCATAAACAATAAATCCCTTCTTTTATAAGATATTGTGTGCCAATATTACAAAAATGACCCTATGAATCTCATATTAAACCCGTAGCAAGCTATGGAAATGGTTTTTATCATTCCTATGACTTCATCTTGTCAATAGAAAAGGA
>NW_006375668.1:0-1142 GCF_000327345.1 Myotis davidii | reverse complement strand
CTGTTGATATTTGGCTCTGTTGACTAAAGGGTTTGCCAACCACTGGCCTAGCTGAAAAATCCAGGATTTCTTAGGTTTAGTGAGACCCTTGCTTTATCCTCTCCTCCAATTGTAGAGAGTCTCTGAGGTAATTCATTTGAGGAAAACGGGAACAGTCTTTGTCTTCTGGTGTTGGCAGCTGGCCATCATTGGCATTGTTTTAAATCAGGCCTCCACAGTCCACTTGAGGCTAACCGGCCCTTTCTAGACCACCTGAGGAGATATTTTCTGCATAGGGCTCAGCATTTGGTGCTGCACCTCCATAGTCCAAGTGGTCCCAGTCCCATGGGACTCATCAATCTGGGTAGGAGTTAGAGTCATCTTTGGCCTTTCCCATCCATGGGACACCACCCTTCTCCACAGGTTCAGCATTCATGTCTCCTGGGATGGGCCCCTCCAATCTTTGGCCATTAAAGTCCCCAGCTTCCCTCCATACTTCCTCCATGGACAGTTCCCCAATATTCTCCTTTCCTGAAGGTAAGAGGAAATTGCACATTACTCCAAGTAAATCTATACCAGTAACACAAACACAAGGTACCAGCAAGGTTTTCATTAAGCACCCTCTTAGAAACTAAACAGACCAGGCAAACAAACAAAAATTCTACAAATATCTGCTAGTTAGTAAGTTCTCAAAGTATAAAACATGAGATATTTGGTAGAATTAGGCTGCAAGGGGAAGGTGCAAAAAAGTTTTGAGGAAGAAAGCTATACAGAATAAACATGATTTTGAACTTGGTTTTGCAATATTCCAGGGGTTTTTTCTCCAGTTGCTAAAAGGAATAGTATACAACCCTCAAAACATAATCAAATTTGTCTCCAAATTCTCACCCAGTGAGGCATTTATGATGAAGACTGAAATAATGGCACTAAGTTGGATAAACCATAAAATATGCCTTTTTCCTCCCTGGTAATTTAATTAATATGTCTAATTGTAGAACAATTTGAAAATACTGAAAAGACTAGAAAGAATATCCCATCACAGAGATAATCTTTGCAATATTTTGATGTTTTCCTTTCAGTTTTTTTCTCTAAATGTTTGCCCTGTATCTATGAATTTCTGTAGTTACAGAGCTGAATTACTACAGCATATTAAAGTTTAGACT
>NW_006375667.1:0-1143 GCF_000327345.1 Myotis davidii | reverse complement strand
TTGGACATAAGAAACAAACTAACTTATATTCTACATTTTCTATTGCTTATATTAATTAGGCTTTGTTCCAAGAATCAAAACTAATCTAGACATTTCAAACATAAAGATATTTAATCCAGGAATTTTACAAAACTTTTGGAAACGTTAAATGAGTGAGAAGCAGGTGGCCATTGCTGAAGCTACTGATCTTGGGATAAGAAAGCCAGGATCAGGAGGCCGCCACTGAGCCTACAATTTCCTTACACATCCCATGCAGGTGTCAACTGAAATAGGAGACACCTGTGTCCTCCTAGGCTTTCCTTGCTACATTAAAAAGGAAAACACCAGTAAGATGGCATCAGCTTCCCTTCTACCTCATAAATCTTTCAGTTCATAACATTGTAAAAACCTAATTTGCACCTAAAACATTTAGCAAGAGAAATGTAGTTTTCACATTACTGTTTCTGCACTAGAGCAAGGCACATAGGTGGAGCAAATGGATGTAGAGAACTGAGCAAACACACCTAACATGGTCAAAATGTCTTAACTTTAATGAGGAATAGTTTCATTTTAACAACTTTTGTTAGTCATTTTTTTTTCCATTTTGGAGGATAAAAGCATACTTGAGGGTGATGATTATTTTATTTTTGTTAATCACAAAATCTAATCTTATATACATACTGGACTTTCGTCTCATTGCTAGGCACATGCTTGTTATATCCACGTTGCAATATCATTAACTCTGTGCTCTACTCAAGTCAGAGGCTCATGATTAAGTTTATGTTTTGATTAATACACAGTACTGTTACAATCTTCATGCAAACCACCAATGACTGAGTGCAAATATAGTTGAGACAATTCGATCTTATTCCTAGTCTGGCTACATGTCCTTGTTTTTCATGGTATAATAGATTTTTAAATGAAAATACAATGGCTATTTTTATGAACACTAAAGCCAGGGTCTGTGTGATTCATTGTCTTTTTTCCTTAAACCCACTTTGCTGGTTTTGCAGCAACTATTAGGATGACTCCATGGATTTGATAGCTCAAGATATGGAAACGGTATAGTTAAGTCTTTCACTTAACGTTGTCAATAAGTCCTTGGAACTGTAGAGAAACAATATATAACAGAACCAATTTTACCATAGTCTAATTGATATACAC
>NW_006375666.1:0-1142 GCF_000327345.1 Myotis davidii | reverse complement strand
TGTGTGTGTGTGTGTGTGTGTGTATAAAACCTTCCACTCATATTAGGTGTCTTTATGTTAGGCTGAAGCGTACCATCTTCATTCTGGGGTCCAGGATAAAGGAGCAGTTCCTTTCTGGGATATTGCTAGGCTCATGCCAGAAAGGAAAAAGGGAGAAAGTCAAACATGCAGTGGCTCTGAGAGCTTCCCCTGGAAAGAACCCCATATTCCATCCACTCCCATTTTACTTGGCAAACCCAGTGGCACAGCCAAAGTTAAAACCAAGAGAGTAGAAAGTATACTTTTCTTCAAGAGGGGGCCCAGGAGGGAGAGACAGGACATACTTTGAAAAATAATAGCATTTATATGTGAAGCAGAAAACTAAGCTTAAACTCTTTTTGCTTACAGATTTTATGTGAATCTAAAACTACAATTAATTTCATAGGAAATGTATAAAACCAATAAAGTTCAAATTAATATTTATTTATTGTGTTAGGTGTTTCACTACAACTAAAACACCACCCACAGTGAGAAACTTGCTACAGAGGGCTAAGGCTCTTTTTTGGTTTGGTTTTGTTGTTGTTGCTGCTGTTTGAGACTTAGTTAGGCAAGCCTGGTCTGCAATGTACTTGTTATCCAAATTCTCCCCACTGTTTTCCGTGTAGGAGACACTGTACTGAAAACCTGCCTTCAAACAGTTTGCTATCACAGCAGTTGGCCGTCGCCTAGATCAAACTCACTGTTTCAAATTAAGTCTACTTCTGTTCATGTTTCATCAACTCGTGACACTGAAAGTCATACAACTTGGTGCCAACAAGATCAAACAATATCTGCTACACAGAGCGAAATTTTATGAGAGTGATAAAAAAGCCATTTAGATGATCCAGAATATAATCATTTTTAAAAGAATTTTTCCCATTAACATTAAAACACAAAATTCAAGGAAACTTCTAGACAACCTAAGCATGACCTCCCAACTCCTTTAAGAATGTCGCTCAAGGGATTTGAGGACACTGATGAAAGTAAAAGGGAACCATTGAAGAATTGGATGCCATCAACATTCAATTTTATTTTTGAGAAAAATCATGCTTAAGGAACCAATGGGCACCAATTTGGAGGCATGACAATAGGTTGAGTAAGGAAAAGTGAAGGTCTGAACATAA
>NW_006375665.1:0-1142 GCF_000327345.1 Myotis davidii | reverse complement strand
TTCATTCTTTCTGTCTAAAGTATGGAGGCACTTCATTTTTAGCACTTAAACATTTCTTAAAGCTTTATGGTGTCTGAATGTCTGGTTTTAACCTCATTATTGTTTTATCAGATCTTCACCTCAGCAAATTCCTCAGTGAAACCCGACAGCCTAAGTAACATTAGGGAGGAATGAAACTTTGATGCTGGCTAAGTCTCCAGCCTTTGTTCCTTTTGAAATGAAATGCATAAGGAACTCACTTCTTTCTTGTTAGACACATGTGACACTGAAGCTTAGTAATCAAACTGATGAAGAAAGAAATATTAGTCTTAAGAGTTTTTAAAAGTAAAATAGAGACCTTGTTCTGCACTTGAAAGTTTACTAAAAATAATTCTTCCACTTGAGGACATGACACTATTCAAACCAAAGTCTTACTTAGAAAGGTACTGTGCCACCATAAAGTTGAGGTTGCTCTGGTTCATTGGTTAACAACAGTATCAATGTCATTGACACTGTCAAGCAGACTGATGGCATCATAGTGATTTACCTAATGAAATAAAGTATTTTTGTTATATTCTGAAGCAACTTCTTTTCAAATTACATAATCATAGCAATCTCTAGCCTAAATCAATACAATTTAATAAAAGCAAAGTAAACATATTAAGTGACATGAAAGGATTTTTATCAGTTGAAGTGGATCAGACCTGGGGATATCATCTAACTCATGTGTTTGCACTATTCAGTGTAATTAATAAAAACATGGATTCTTAAAAAAGGATTTTCATTTCTTGTTCCGTTTATCAGACTATAATAGCAGAATTAGGAAAAGAAGTTTGAGGCAGGAAGGTCTTGTGTCCCAATCCTGTGGTGGCACACTGATCTCATATGGTCCATAAATCCTCTTTTTGAAAATGTCTGCCTATTTATAACATTAACATGACCATAATACCATTTATTAAGAACACAAGTATGTCCATGTGAGATAATAGGAAATATATATATGATTTCTAGCACACAGTTTCTGAAAACCTGTAATTTTGTGGGTGACAGGAGTCTCTTTTATTCTAATGTGTTGACTCTGAGTAGGCCCATGGCTGGCTCTTGGACAAAGGCTTGTCATCGAATGGACTAAGCCATGATTAGAAGCTTGGAATTTTCAGCCC
>NW_006375664.1:0-1142 GCF_000327345.1 Myotis davidii | reverse complement strand
TATTTTAGTTTGTTGAAAGATGAATACTACAGGTTTAACATAATTAAATTTTAGACATTGTCCCTATATTACTTTTACCAATTGCTATATAAATCATGTAATCTCGGCAGTCTTCCATTTCTGTTATGACTTACAACTTTATTTAGTGAAAACAGTTCTAGACTTATAATCAGGGAACCTGGGCTCAGTCCCAGTTCTACAATTTGCTGGTTTTGTGATCTTGGACAAATGTTTTATATTATCTCTGTCTCATTTCCTTATTAGTGAAATGGAAAAATTAAAATTTGCCTGTTTCAAAGTTTATTATGGGAATCAAAAACTATGTGAAAATCCTTAGAAAGTTAGATAGCTCTATTATTAACCTATAAAATATAATTTTACATTGGATCTTTTTATTGGAACTTTTAAAAAATCTGTGGGTCTATATTAGCTTCTGATATTTCCATCTTCTAGTACATGTGCAGAATGCAGCTCTGGCCTGATTTCCTTCTCCAAGATTAGCAGTTCTTTGTTACTTACTTTGCAAAGGTTAAAGATCTCAGAACAACCTTTTTGATTTAATGAGGTTTGGCTCCCAATTCTGTCTCAGAAAAAAGAATTTTCCATTAGGAAATGACTCCCAAACTCATTTCATTTCCTTCAGGATTCACCTACCTCTTATTCTGTTATCTCTGTCCTCTAAAAGAACTGAGTCCAGTCCTAGCTATTTGCTGTTGGAGTTAGGTGGCTTTATTTAGTGTGTTGCTTTAGCCCTTCAGACCACATATTCCAAGCCTTTAAATGTAATCACGAATAAAAGCAATTCTCACATTGTGTCAACACATATTTGGGGTATCATGATTAGCTGTGAAGTAGGAGCAAATAATTTATCACTAACCAGAATCTACTAATTTGGGAAATTACTTCTGTTTTTTAAATAAATTACAAATTTCTTATTTCTTCCCCTGAGTGAAAGTGGTTCACAAATGTGATGTATAAATTATTTCATCTACATTATATTCATTGTGATTGGAAAATATTGAAAATCAGTGATTTAAAACAAGTAACTTCTAAATTCTACTACAATTTTTATGATTTATATTTTAATTTTTTCAATTACGAATTTTTAAATGTTTATTTCTGATGCACCCCAGAGCAGTAAG
>NW_006375663.1:0-1142 GCF_000327345.1 Myotis davidii | reverse complement strand
TACATACATACATACATACATATCCCAAGTGGGACTGAGGGGAAGAGAAGAGAAGTGCGGTGTTTAGGTGCTATTTGAAATAGGGTGGTCAGGAAGTCCTCACTTCTAAAAGACCAGAAGAAAAACGAAGGTAGAAACATCCCAGAAAGCAGAGCAGATTTAAATATTCTGAACAGGAAGTGGATCTGGCCTTGTTGCAAGAGCAAAAGAGACAAGAGTGACTAAGGCTGAATGAGTGAGAGGGATGTGGTCAGAGATGTCCTTAGAGATACATAATAAAGTCAGAGATCATGCAGGGTCTTGCAGCTTTTGGCCTTAACTTGAAGTGAGATGGGAAGTGACTGGAGGCTTCTGAACAGAGGAGTAATTTGAATTATATTTTATAAGGAATACACTGACTACAGTTTTAAAAGTAGACTGTTATAAGGGCCAGGGTTAGAAGCAGAGAGACAAATTAACAGTCTTTAGTCACTCCATGCAGAGGAGATGACAGAAAATTAAATCAAACCATACAATGATATGTGTGCCCCAGTCCAGAAACAAAAACAAACAATGAAAGCCCTTTAACAATAATTCACAACATCCTGAAAAACACAATCACTGACCAGTTAATTTTTGTACAGTACAAATAGTCATATTGGAAGGGAAAACCCATTGGTAATCAAAAATATACATTCCTTAACAAATTACCTAAGTCCCTAACACTTCATTTGCTTTACATCATTCTGACATATATTATTCTATACCTACTTAACTTACTAAGTGAAATTTATGGAAAAGATATGTGCCAAGAAATAAAAAACTTAAAATCCAAATGTTTAATGCATAATACAGTCTCTATTGTCTTAGGATCCACTAGTAATTAAACTAAGGCCAAGGACTATTTTTTAAGATATTAAAACAATGTAAGAACTTGGCATGCTAAAACATATAGAATCTACAATTTTTTAGCACTGAATAGAGACTAAGAAACCATATTTCATTGAACCCTCATAACATACTATAAAGTAGATGGAGATGAAAAAACTGAGGCTTTGAGGTGTTGGATGACCTATCTAAGGTCCCATAGCAAGTAGATATTAGGCATTGATTCAAATTCACGAGTCTAATTCTAGATCCCATTTTCTTCTCTCTTTTTTTTT
>NW_006375662.1:0-1142 GCF_000327345.1 Myotis davidii | reverse complement strand
ATGTATTATATCTGTTTTATTTATATATTATTTATTTATATGTAATATATAAATATATATTTTTAACCAAAAATATTATATGTAAAACAATGTTCAGGTGTCAAAACAGAATATAAATTTAATTTTTTTCTTTTAAAACTCTTAGACAGAAAACACTCTATTATTCAGTTGTAAGAGTGAATGCTTCCATCAAGTAAGAGAACATTTAACAGAATGGACAGTTAAGGTGACTTTGAAGTTCCATTGTACTAAAATGATATTTTAATAGGTTCTCAAAGTTAGGATTATAGCTTTTGTTTTTTCATACCTATGCCATACCTAGCAGTAAATGACTGTAGAACATTTTTAGATGGATGGAAAGTAGAGATATTATGCGTATAGACCTAACTTTAAAAGAGACATCAAGGGCACTAGCAAACACACATACTTTCCCACAAAATAAAATCTGGGGAACAAGATTTTCAGAGAAAGAGCATGTTGCTAGAACATTTTTTGTATGTTTTCATGAATAATACTTAGGATGTAGGAAGTCAAATAGTAAATTTCTTCTTATTTCTCTCACTTTTTACAAGACAATCAATAAAACAGAAGATTTAGTAGATACCCTAAGAAAAGACAACCTTGTGAAAAAATTTCTTAAAAGATTCTTCTGACTTAATTTAGGTGGAGAAATTTTTGAAAAAATGCTTTCATATCAATATATGAAATATAATCTTCTTATTTCTGGTCATCTAAGACAATTTACAGAATTGTTTTAAACCTGGAAAGGATGTGGGTGAGAAGTAGCCACTACTCTAATTAAATACATATTTTACACAGTGATTTAAGCCATAATCCAACTACCATAAAATGATTTGAAATGCTATTATTTAAGTCAAGATCAGAAGCGCGTCAAGGAAAATAAGCAATATCCTTTTACACTAAGACACAACAAACACACCATTTATTTCTTGAAATTGCATTCTTTTCTCAACTGACCTTCTTCTCAATGCACAGTATGCGGATTAAGCCTCAGACTAGGCTTTACTCTTTGATTCATTCCCAAATAATTTTAAATGACTTCAAGATTTTTTTTTATCTTACCCATTCCTAGCACCACTGATTTATATGAGATGTTGACCATCCAAGGCACAGATGTCACT
>NW_006375661.1:0-1142 GCF_000327345.1 Myotis davidii | reverse complement strand
CAAAAGCATTCCACGGTTTAAAAGATGAAAAATTCACACAATTTTTTATCAGTGTTCTGACATAGATCAGATATATTGGGGCAAGAAAGCATTTCCTGAAAGATAAATTGGGTCCTTTGGGAAAAAAGATTAACTCATTCAATACAACAGAATAGCAAAATATGAATTATTTCTCTAGAACACTGGGACCATAAAAGAAATGTGCTTGGTGTAGCACAGATGCCAAATCAAAAAAACTGTAGAAAAAAGGATGTTATTCCCAGCAATGGGCAAATCATGTTTATTTATACCTAAAATAATCCCACTTGCAAAAGAAAATCAATATATTATACAGGATTTCAATTTTTTAGAATTTCTTAACTAAGGAATTTTATGTTGTTCAAATTAACCCACAGCCTCTAAGGTAGTTTTCAGGCTAGGAAGTCAAATGCGACCATCATGCCATTTGACTTCCATGTAACTGTGATTAGTAATTCCCTAATGATTAGAGAAAGGTAGCATGGGTGGAAGATGGAGACTGCTGATGCAAACACCCACTGACCATGCATGGTAGTGCCACCCAGTTCCATCGGATCCATGAGCATCCCATCAGAAGGCTGCTGGGCACAGCCAAGTGCTGCCTTTGGAGTTTCAAGAATGCAATTCAGGCTTTTGCAGAAAATGGGAGAAATTTGCAAGCCTTTGAGAAAAGGGATATTTCAAAGAACATTTAAAGATGATAGATAGGTCACAAATTTAATATAATAAAAATGAAAACAGCTAAATCACTCCTAGGAGACACACACATGCACATATACACCCATGCACATACATCTGTAAGGTTCAATACTCCGTGTATCCTAGTGTTGGCATCTTTCTCCTATTTTTCCAAACAATTATTTTAATGCAGACTATATATCAGTATCACAGGGAACTTTTAAAACATACACATTTCGGGGCACCCAATCCAGAATCACTAAATTTTACCCTCTTATGGAAAGAGAGGAGGGGCCCAGGAATTAGTATTTTCTTAAGCTCTGAAATGGGTCAGCAAACCACTCTCACATTAGCTTTAGGAATCACCACATGAGATCTCTTCCCCTTGAGAATCATTATCTCCAACTGTACTTTAGTTTTTGGTTTTCAAACAATTACTTTATTTA
>NW_006375660.1:0-1142 GCF_000327345.1 Myotis davidii | reverse complement strand
TCCCTCTTCCTCTCCCTTCCTCTCTGAAATGAAACAAAACAAAACAAAAAACACACAAAATAAAAAACAAAAAACAAAACAAAACAAAGAACACACAAAAACAAAAAAAGAAAGAAATGAGCTAGCCTGGGCCTGCCCTTGGCACATGTGGGACTCAGGGCAAGAGTGCAAATAGAGATGTAAAGGATATAGATCTTTAAAGGCTATAAATCTAGCTCAATATATTTATTTAAAATATGCTCTGTTCTTTTCCCTTGACAAATAGAACTTGATGTTATCCTGGGATGCCAACTTCAAATTGAGAACTCTTGCATATATCATAATTTTGTTCTGAAACTTGGTGATATACAGAGAGCGATCCCTTGGTCCCAGCCCCAGCCCTTGGCTTGCCATATTTCTCTCCATTTCCAGCTCCTTTCTACACAAAGGCAAATTCCCCAGATGGCATATCCAAGCTCTATCTACACCTATTAAACCATTGCCTCTGGCCAACCGTTGGGTATGCATATCATTGGTGTGGCTGGTCCTAGTTGGGTTGAATCCAGGACTGAAAGGCATTTGGACATGGAATGCTAAAGTCCTGCATCAACAAAACATGAGAACCTGGGGTTCTGGTAGTCTGGTCCTCTTGGCATATGGAGCGAGACACAGCTGAACTTGTCTCTAACAGCAGAACTGGACTTGTTTCAACTATAAAGCTGCTTGATTTATATCTCTGTTTCAGCTTTGTTTTATTCTGTACTAGTGTACACTGAGTCTATCCATATTCTTTTGAATGGTTAGCTCTTAGTCACCTGCAACTTTACCCAGCATCCCTCAATTTTCTTACAGCTACAGAATATGACACTTCCTATACCCCTATAGGACAGGAAAGGATATTGCTTTAAAGACTTAGAAACATGCTCTTTCATATGCAAGTTGTGTGATATCGGGATGTTTAGTCAACCTCTCAGAATCTGTATATTGGGAGTACTAACCCTTAGGATATAAGATAAAATAAGAAGTGAATGAGGAAAGGTATAGTACATGTCATGTAATAGACTCTCAATAATGATGAATAGTAGTACTAATGGTTGTTGTTGTTTTGTTATTATCATTATTGTTCAAAAATGAGAACTATGGAGTAAGTCTGCCTGAACTTG
>NW_006375659.1:0-1141 GCF_000327345.1 Myotis davidii | reverse complement strand
CAGGGGAAAGAGAGAACATGGAAACAGGCCCGACCCAGGCCGCCGAGGAGGAGAGGAGCGTGTGTTCCTACTCCTAACGCAATTCACACATGAGATTCGTGGCCTCCAGCTGCAAAATGCGCCCACTGAGTGGTCAGGAAGAGCGCGAGGCGATCACAGCTGTGGCCTGTGTCCCATGGAAGACGCTATCGCAATGCCTGCCATCTCCCACTTCTTCTCTGAGGCCTACGCCAACTGTCACCCCTACTGCTATTCTCTGGGTCCCTCCAGGCAGAATTCACCTCTCCTTGTTTTACAAACCACCATTAAAGCATTTGTTTGTCTTTAAATGGACCCATAAGTGTGCTTTTTGGAGGATGAGAGTAAGGATTTTTATGTGGCTGTAGAGGCCTCTGCGATACCCTGTAGAATTTTAATAAATGTTATTATGGTTAATATGTGGTATGTAATCTAAGATGTCCTACGGGCCCTTCAGTATATGGTATATGTGAATTTCAGGGAAAAGCAGTGTCTGGGACTTGAGCTAAAAGCTCTAAACCATCATTACAGGAATTACTGAAAAAGAGTCTGTCCCTGCTGCACAAAAGCAAGACCCAGCGAGTAGAGACCTCATGTGAAATATCCAAACTGTCTCGCAAGGTTGCAATGGGAATCGCCTGTGCAAAGCTATTAATTACAGCATCCGGGACTTCCCCGGTTCTCCTCCAGTAAGCAGCACGTCTATTGGTGAAGGGCCCTGCTTGTAGAAACAGGCCCACCTAGGCTCAGACCCCACGTGCGCTCCTAGGCCCTGATACCTCGGGCAAGTCCCATAGCCTCTCATAACCTCCATTTCCTGATGTACAAACGAGGTCTAGGAGCTACATTTTCATAAGGACAGGATCATTCATGTATGAACACTCGTGTGATTAAAGCAACATTCAAGAAGGGCAGGATGTTATTCCTCTTTCGGCTGAGAGTGTAGGCCTCATGGGCAGCACTGTTCCTGTATCGTTCACTGTAACCTCAGAACCACCCCATCTCTGCATCCCTACACTGGGCCCATGTGCCCTGGACACTCCAGGACGATTTGTTGAAGGAGTAAATTAAATTTAGTCTCTAAACAATCCCACCACATGAGCAGAATTGATATTGATACTGT
>NW_006375658.1:0-1142 GCF_000327345.1 Myotis davidii | reverse complement strand
CTCCCTTCCTCTCCGAAATCAATAAAAAATATACTAAAAAATAGATTAGAGCAAATTTAGAGGAGATAAAGAGGCAAATGCCTGATTGGAATAAGCCTGTCTTAGTCCACTTGGGCTGCTATAGCAAAATACTGTAAACTGGGTGGTTTAAACAAACATTTATTTCTGACAGTTCTGGAATTTGGAAGTCTGAGATCAGGGTGCCAGCAGGTGGGGTTCCTGGTGAGGGCCCTCTTTCTGGTTTACAGCTATCTTGCTGTGCCCTCACATAGGGGAGAGGTTGCTATCTGTCTGGCCTCTTATTGTAGAGGCACTAGTTCCATTCATGAGGGCTCTATCCTTATGATATCATTACTCCCCAAAGGCCCAGCCTCCAAATACCATTGTATTGGGATTAGGGTTTTAACATATGAATTTCAGGGGGACACCAACATTCAGCTTATTTTATTTTGCCCCTGTCCCTCTATTCATGTCATTCTCAGTGCCAAAGGCCTTCATTCTATCCCAACAGCTCTAAAAGTTTTAAAGCATTTCAGCATCATCTCATTTAAATATCATCTAAATCAAATATGAATGAGACTTGAGGTACAATTCATTCTGAGGCGATTGCTCTCCAGCCATGAACCTGTGAAATTAAACATTTTATGAGTATAATAGTGGGGCAGGCATAGGGTAGACAATTATATTCCAGAAGGGGGAAATAGGAAAGAAGAATGGGGTGGTGGGTCCCAAGCAAGCCCAGAACCTAGTAGGCAAGCTCTTTGAGATTTTAAGTCTCAGCAATAATTCCCTTTGGCTTGCTGTTTGGCCATCTAGACCCACTAGTATGGCAGTCCTGCCTTTCAGGACTCACTGCGGATCAGGTCCTGTCCCAGCGCTCTGCCAGGTAGCAGTACTAGGCCTGCTGGGCGGCTCTGCTCAATGACTTTGGGTAGAGGTCATCTACCTTCTTGAAAGTGAGGTGATGGTAGCCCCTTTTGAAACTAAGAAGGCATCTCTGTTCTCTGAATTACCTTTGGATTCATTCTTCCCTGGTCTTGCAGAATAGTGCACATTTATAGCTGAATACCTCTATGGTCCTGTCCTGTAAAATGCAAGGAATCTGTCAACCTTCATTTATTCCTTCCTTTTTAGTTCAATTA
>NW_006375657.1:0-1141 GCF_000327345.1 Myotis davidii | reverse complement strand
TGTCTTGCTTTTGTTGCCATCTATCTTAAAGTAAGTTAAATTTTTAAAATTAGGCATATTGTTGCTAAGTACATATCTACTAGTCCTCATTTTGATAATTCTTTTTCTTAACCAAAATCTATGGATTTTCTCACCCCCTTTAAGTTTTAACATATTAGATTTATTCTGTTACTTCAACCTGTTAAATGTTTGGTAAACTTGATTTTTTAATGTAATAAACTCAAAAACTCACTCAGCTCTGAATTATTTGATAATAAATATATTTGCACATCCAATCAATTATCTAACAACATTGCCAAGATTCTAGGGAGATGGACAAGGAATTGGAGATATAACCAATATGCCTATAGTACTGTGATGAGGCTGATTAAAAAATGTTCTTAGGGGAAAGTTCTTTTCTCCCCATCTTCCTCACCACTTCCCATTTTCACCATTCTCTGTCCCTCTTTTCTCATTTGTAGACTGGAAATTTTTAGAGTACCTACTTTATAGTATTGTGAAAATTAAATGAAACTGCAGATGAATAATGCATGATAACTTTTAATCATCATTAAACTTACTATTAATTAATATAAATAACATGAAAAGTATGGCACACATGAAAATCATGATTATGGCTAATAGCTTAAATGAGTCCAATTTGCTTTTATTGTAAGGTGACTTTTATACTATTGTACAGAAATCATTCTCTTCTTAGCTCACTGAACACACAAGGTCAAAGAATAACAAAAAAAGAGAAACCACCACTAGCTTTTTGAAAAGCTTCTGTTACCTAAACTTACAGTCTTTCCTTTGAGAAATCTAGCTAATTTGGAAATTAATCCAAATTCCATTTCTCTGAGGTCAGTGTTATGGTTTTATTTGCAGTCTTAGCCTATTTCATGGACTACTCTTGTCAATATTATCCTTTTAAGTTTGATTAAATATGCAACAGAAAACATTACTGCAATATACATGATATCTTCAGTTCACAGCCATATTAGCTAACTTTAATTTACCTAGCATGGGGAGAAAATTTACTTTGTTACTTGAATGCTAATATGAACACCTAGTTATTTATCTGTTATTCAAGCTATTATGGAGTAAAATATCTATAAGGAAAGCTAACATAACAGCCATCTAAGAAATTATTTTGGAGTTT
>NW_006375656.1:0-1141 GCF_000327345.1 Myotis davidii | reverse complement strand
TGGACCCCTATTTAAAAAGTTTGAGGACCCCTGTTTTAGACAGTACAGATATAGGACATTTCCATCAACAAAGACATTTCCATTGACCAAGATGCTATAGAGACTACACATTCAAAATGCGGGGAACAGATCTTACTTCCTCTCTGCCTATGCTTTTTAAGGCAATAGCATTCTCCCATTCTGCTTCATTCTACTCTCGCTAGTCCTTCACTTGAAAATATTTGGAGAAGGTTTTTTTTTTTATTTAAACATTTATGTTCCTATCAGCCAGCTTAAATTGAATATAGATGTATAACTGAATTTCTGTGAACCTTTCTCCAGTTGCATTCCTCTCCCTCTTTCCCGAGGAGTAACCACCATCTTGACTTGGTGTTTATCATTTCCAGTCATGCTTTTAACTTTTACTATATGTGTATCCATAAACAAAGACAGAATTCTTGGGCCAAAGCCCATAATGTGCCCCTCACATGACTGGATTCTTAACTGGAAGAGAGTTTACATCCTTATAAAACATGGATGTTTCCCCAAACCAGATGATTTCTGAGACATGTTTCCAAGTAGCCTACACCAGGGGTTGTAAAGTCCGTCTCTGGAGGAAACGGCAAAGTTGTATTTACTTGAACTCACATACGAAGATCATTCTGAGGTAGAGCAGAGAAATAGAAAGGCATAATTTCAAGCATAGAACACCAAAACTGTCTTCACAAGCAAAATAAATCCAAATAGCTAAGGAACTCATCTAGTAACAGAGGCAAACCTGCAAAGAGACTCTGTCTTTTCTATAGACATTCACACTCTCTAATGATTACCTTCCTCAAGCTCCTGTCCTGCCCTCACCCCAACCCTGTCCTCTCATGAATTCAGTTTTAACTACCTCAAGGCCCTTCAGTCGTCTTCCCATCTCTGAAAAGCTCTAATAAATACTTCATATATTCCAAGGGGTTCCTCAGAAGTGCTGAGATAAAATAATGCAAGTGTCCTCTTAAGGAAGTTCTCCCAGGAGATGCCACTAAAGGAGTGAGGAAAACAGGACAGCAACAAGGGAAGAGCCTGATTCCACAGAGGAATTCTGGACAGGAAGTTTCTTCAGAATTGTCCTGATCCTACTTGAAGCTGGAGTCTGACCTTTCAAGGTGGCACC
>NW_006375655.1:0-1141 GCF_000327345.1 Myotis davidii | reverse complement strand
AGTTTCCTTCCCTACCCAAATAGCAATCTGCACTCACCATCCCATCCCACCTTCTGTCCTGCTTAAAGAACTACAGTTGATTTGATTGTCCACAAGACAAACAGTTCCAGCCACAGTCCCGGCTTCAGTAGGTCAATGAGAATTTGTCTGAGCCAATCAGGATGGGCCATCTCCATTAACAAGGATAGATTGAGGTCCTGACATGTATCACGGTTCTGAACAGTGAGACCCAATTGCAAAGTTGCTAAGGAGCTTCTGGGAAAAGGTTTCCTTACTCCTTAAATAAAATATTCAAGAAGGATTGGGTTCCCATTTGTGGCAAATGGCACTTGGAATGGGGGCATGTATCTTGGGACCTTGTAAAAACATTTTTCCTCAGTCTATTCTCCCTAGGCCAGTGGTAGGAATCTCAGTCCTTGGTGATATCCATAGCATCAATGTATTTTAAGCATCTCTAGATAAGGACTACTTCTAGACCTGTTATTATATATGATAATACATCTCTGTTGTTTAATGCATTTAGAGTTGGCCTATTGTCACATTGCATCTCAAAAACAATCTATTTAAAACAAATGTATGTGTTTAATGGATAGAGAAGAAGGGGGGTGGGGGTGTTCTAGGCAGAAGGACACCCAAAACAGTAACAGGGAGACCTGTTTACAGAAATGTGAGATGGCACTGAATATGCCTTAGTTTTTTAAATAAAACGGGGGCAGAGAGAAGAGAAAGAGAAGGCTCCAGAGAGAGAACAGTTAGTTATACCAGTGCCCAACAGGGTAAAACGTGTTGTCACCTTTGTATGAGCAAGGGTAACAGACATCTGGCGTGGGGCTTTTGAAGTAGCCCACTATCTTGAAAATGACACAATTATTGCCCTCATGTTTTTTCTTGAGCTTGAAAATTTCAGTGTTATGATAGCTCTGATGCCAGGTCATAAAGTTTTAAATGAGTGACTCAGTCATTTCGTCTTCAAAGGAGAGCACTTTCTTATCATATTAGACTTACAAAATCTGCATAAACTCTGCCTATATAATCCATCAGGTGACATGAGCACTCAGTACTGTTTTACCCAGAAAAATACAGGAGGATAATTGAGAGCAACTTCTGTAATATACATATCATCACAAAGAAGTAGAAAGAG
>NW_006375654.1:0-1139 GCF_000327345.1 Myotis davidii | reverse complement strand
AAAAAAAAACTTTTAGAACTAGTCAAATTGTAAAATTATACACAGAGTTCCCAGTACCCTCCCTATAACTTCCCCAAATGTTACTCAGAGGACAATAATTAATCGAGGCAATCACTGCTGGTCCACCCTTATTAAGCAACATACAAACCCTTTGCCAAGTTTGCTGCTTGTCCTGTGACATCCTCCCTCCGGCCAGGACTTGGCTGTCACGTTCTGTGGTCATCTCCCATCTGGGATGTTTCCTTCCGTCTTTGTCTTTTCTGACCTCCACACTATTTTCAGGAGAACGGCCTGTTTTTATTTTGTAAAATGTCTCTCCACTTGGGTTTTTCTATGTTTCCTCACTATTAGACTGGGGTTCTGCATTTTTGACCAGAATATTAGTGAGCAACAATACCAATAGTTATTTCTGTTACTGTTGGCTTCTCTAAGCATGGGCTTGGTCAGCCCCCTCTCTCCTCCCTCCTTCATGCCCTTCCCACATTCCCGGATGTTGCAGGCTCACCACGGAGTCCTGGGAAACAGCTGCCCAATGGAGAACCTGCGTGAGCACTGGGCTCCCCTCCCCCACCAGGTGAGCGTGCTTAGACCATCTAGTCATATCTGGCGTGGGTGCTGGTAGAAAGCAAGGTGACAGGCTGCAGAGATGAGGCACAGCCGGGGCTGTCCATCTATTATGGGAAGACAATGTGGCATCATCCAATCGGGGCAAACAGGGTCACACGAAGGGGTTCACTTACTCCCTATGTCATTACATTTCCGGGTCACCTTGGGACAAGTCACTTACTCTCAGAGCCTCAGTTTTCTCATATCTAACATGGGAATATTATCTTTTTTGCAGAATTGAGGAATATAATGTTGTGTGTAATTGAGCCCAGTGCCGGGTACCCAAACATGCTGAGTGAATGACATGTATACATGTACATCCCATTATACCCATGCATGCTCAGTGCATATGTGTTTACGTGTATTAAGCATGCACATGCCTGATGCCTCGTGCGTATACCTGCCCCATTCCCCGCAGCAGATAAACTCTTGAACCACTGATTCCAGTAGGATTTAGGAAGGAAACAAGGCAAAGGAAACAAACATTCAGTAAAATCTGATCATTCTTGTTTCTGCTTAATGCCGTTTTCCTG
>NW_006375653.1:0-1141 GCF_000327345.1 Myotis davidii | reverse complement strand
GGGAGAACATAAACATTCAGTCTATAGCATCTTATTAAATTGAAATGCCACACTTTAAAATGATCCTCCCTTGCTTTGCCAACATATTAAGGGTTAGATGTTCCTAAAAAAGCTAATCTAACAAGAATCAGATCTTTTTTCCATTAGGGAAGAAAGGGGAAATGAATATTTTTTCTATGACAAATGGAGGTGAGAAGAAAATCCTATAGTAATACTGCTTTCTATATATTCTTTCCCTTCACTCCCACTGAGTACTTTTTGTTTTTCTACTTAGAATAATTTTTCCTTGAAAAACCACTCCTTTCTACTTGTTTTGCTTCATCTCATAGCCAGAGAAGGCAATTGAAATTGAACCCTATATTCCTTCTTACATGTGTGGTACACAAAGAAAATTCAATACACAGATTATCTAATCAAGCAGATCAATCAGGGGATGATTTGCTTTCTAAGTGATTCGTTTCAAAAGAAGGTTCCAATAGAATTTCCTTAAATAGTTTTCATCTGCAAGACATTGCTACTACAATCCATTGTTGAGAACTTGGTTCAGCACATAGTAAATACTTAAGGAATATCTATTTTTGTTGATGATTATGACCTGCATAGTACTATAGGTATTGTGTAGATAACTGTCCCTCCCCTGGAGTCAGAGTGGCAAATGGATTTTATTGCTTGTTCCAACTCAGATTGATTGGAAAGAGATGCCTAGAGCATTTTGTTTAAAGGGATTTTGAGACCAAATCCAGGTTCAGACAGAAAGAGCACCATGATCGATTAGAAATGTCTAATGTGGGAGCAAGACAGGATACTGACTACACATGTGTTTACCAACCTACACTAGCAGTGAATATCTTCAGGGAAAGATATTATGCATCTTTGAATTACTCAGAGAGCATAGCGCAATTTATGGCTTGTGTACATGTAGTGTATAGTCATTAATTCAATTAAATGGAAGAATCATGACTCTCGAAACTATTTGCAATAAATCAAGTGTCTTCCTTATTTATGTCTCATGCTTTTGTCACCAACCAACACAGCTATTGAGCATCTACCAGTTGAAAGTTCCTCTATAACTGCAATGTTGAATTTCTTTCCTCCCTCCTTGAAAAGATCAGTGTTCACACACACACACACACACACACAC
>NW_006375652.1:0-1141 GCF_000327345.1 Myotis davidii | reverse complement strand
CTCTAAGGAAGTAATGAAGGTGAAATGAGGTCAGATGGGAGGGGCCCTCATCAAGTGGGGTTAGTGTCCTTATATAAAGTAATAGCAGAGAGCTTGCTTTCTGTCTGCCTCCTGCTTGTACTCAAAGAAGAGGTTATGTAAGCACACAGCAAGAATGTGAGCATCTGCAAGTCAGAAAGAGACCTCTCGTCAGAAATCAAATTTGCTAGCACTTTGATCTTGGACCTCCCAGCCCCCAGAACTATAAGAAAAATAAATATTTGTTGATTAAGCCATCTAGTCAGTGGTATTTTGTTATAGCAGTTTGAATTGGCTAAAGCAGAAGCTGAAATTATGATTAAAACTAAGGTTTATTTTTTTAACAGGCAGATAAATCCTAACTCTTTCATTAAAAAAAATCAGACAACTGTACAATATTTGTAACCAGCAAGAAACAAAGCTGCTGATGTCTGTTTCAATTTGCTTCAAGCCTAAAGTATTGCATTTCATTGTTAAAATATGAAAAGTTTTGCTCCTATATATAAGCTCTCTGTATCTTGACTGGGTCCCCTGGCTACCCTTTATTATTTTATTTTATCTTGCTTCTGGCCCAGAATATATGTAGCAGATGATCTGTGGATTATTATCCCTTTTACAGTACTTGGAAGACTGTGTTATTAATTCTGAACAGCTTAACAAGAAGGGAGAAACACATCACAAATATTTCTGTTGTCATATTTTACAAGCATGATTAGTCAGGGGAGCTATATCATTGTGTAATCTACAGATACACACAGAATGAATACAATTCTACAGAGAAAAATAAATATATTGTGAAATATTGAGCCACTGAAATTCTTCCATTTCCCTAAAATTATGGCTTTATATTTGATCGTCAGTATTTACAATAGCGTAGCTTCTAGTTTAATTGACAAAAATCTTCTGAAGTGAATTTCTTATGGGCAATTTATTCCAGACCCTGAATCTTCCTTGGCTATAAAGCCAAGAGGGACCATAGTCTTCAAATGGTATTTTAGTTCAATAAAAGCTCCCAAATGCAAAATTCAGCATTCTGGTCCACTATATGCATTTAAATCATCCCTTGGGAAACTTGAAATCTATAAACCAATCAACTAATTATCCTTATCTAGTTATGCTATTT
>NW_006375651.1:0-1141 GCF_000327345.1 Myotis davidii | reverse complement strand
ATATATATAATGTGAAAAGGGTTCTGAAGTTATGAGCTTATAATAAAGACCATATTTCTTTAAATATTATTTAAAGTGCAGTAGTTATTTGACCAAGGTTAGACTATTATTTTATTTCCCTTATATTATTGGGTAGAAATAGATGAGCAGAAATAAATATGCTGGTTTATGAAATGGAGCTCATGAGATTTTATTTTCATCGTTATTTTTAATAAGTATGACATACCTACCATTATACCAGTGCCAATTCTGCTGTCAAAAGAAGACTAGACTAAGATGTTCAAGTGTGTAAGTCATTTCTATAAGTGGTTAAGGCTACACATTTCCAGTGTGCATACTGTAACTTAAGTCAACATTCATAAGAGTTGACAGATGTAGCATGATGAAAAATCATAACATTGATTATTTCCCTAAGCTTATGACCACTACGTGAAGGAGAAAACTATAATCTACAAATCAGAATGTGTTTTTAGAGAACAACGGAAAATAAAGAAAGGAAGGAAATAGAATCAGGAAAAATCCAAGTTTGCCAATATCCATTCTTGTCTTAGTGATAAAGCTTGGACTGGCATGTGGCCTCTCAGCAAAATGCGAATCTCTCGATCTTTCTCTTTGCTAGATATGTCATGTAAATCAATTTTGGCCAATCTGATGTGTAATATAAAACTATTTCTGATTCTAGGACTTGTTCATAAATTAATTAGGTACTTATTTTCTACCTGTTCTTTCTCCCATTCAATGAAAAAAAATAACAGAAAATAGAATAGCACATTTGAACCTTGAGTGGCAAGAATGTCAGAACAGCCAAAACAGCTCTAATATGCTGACTTTTCCCCTGTTGCTTACTTTTGCCTTATTTAAGCCATTATACTCTGTGGTCTTGTTAGAAAAAGTTACCAAAATCTTTCCACCTTGGCCAGTGTTGCTCAGCTAATGGAGCTGTGTCTGTCCACCAAAAGGTGGTGGGATTGATTCTCAGGGCACATACCAGTCGCAGGTTTGATCCTGTGTCTCAAGGTGAATGTGGGAAGCAACTCATAGGTATTTCTCTCTCACAACAATGTTTCTCTCTCCCTTCCTCTCTAAAATTAATATTTAAAAAAATCTTCCCAGCTCTAGCTGGTTTGTCTCAGTGGATAGA
>NW_006375650.1:0-1141 GCF_000327345.1 Myotis davidii | reverse complement strand
AAAGAATATTCAGGAATTTTTTAAAGGGAAAGAAATCACCAGTATTTGAGAACAAACTAAAAATTAGAGCTCCTAGTTTTGAAAAAAATAAGTCAGAGAAGGCAATAACTCAAGTTTAAATTCATGCAATATATAAATAATGATAGCAAATAATACACTGTCTCATGTTATAATGAACTATAAAAATGAAAATTAAAGTATCCTCCTCATCAGTTTCTTATAAGTATCTGCTCAAGTTAATATTTTAAGTATTTTAAAAAATGCATAAATAATTTAGGGCAATGGAGCTGGGCACTATATCCGCCACAGATTGTTCAAATGGCGCCTGCAAAGCTGTATAATGCGGCAATTCTGCATCGTAATCAAAGTGTCAAGTTGTTTGTCTAAGTACTTACCTACCTCACTGCCCTGTGCGCTCCTGAAAACAAGACTTATTCTTCATCTTTATACCTCAGTCCTACCTGTTCCAGTGTGTTAACAAGGCCTGAAAAGGTAAGTGCTAGAAAATATTATTAGCCCCTTCAGACAAACAAAGAAACCAAATCGCAGAGTAAGTGGCTTAATCAAGAGCTTTTCATTAAATGCTCATTGGCCATTTTTCTGAGCACCGTTACTAAATACCTGTGCTGTGCCAGACTCCAAGGTACAGCCCAGGACAACGCATAACCAGTGCTATGGGTAGCTAATAGTCTAGTGGGGGAAAGGGGTGATGACATGTAAGCAAATAAATAACTTCAGCTACTACTGGTGAGCAAAGGGAGAACAATAAGGTAGGGTGTTAGGGTCTATCTTGGCTTGGATGGGAGGTGTATATAATATACTTGGGGAAGGCCTCTCCTAGGTGACCTGTGAGTTCCAACCTCAGTGCTGAGAGGATGGCCATGCCAGAATCAGAAGATGGAGCACCCGGAGCGGGACATCAAGGATCAAGACTTGAAACAAGCTGGCAAAGAGCACAAATCAGCCCAGAGCGGCTGGAAGGCTATAAGGAAGCAGGAGATTGTAGGAAGGAGGCAGAAGGAAAGGCAGGGTATTATAAATCCTGGTCAAGAGGATAGATTTTATTCCGGTTACACTGGAAATCCAGTAGATGGCTTTAAGCATGGAAGCAGTGGGATTTCATTTAAACTTTACAAAATTT
>NW_006375649.1:0-1140 GCF_000327345.1 Myotis davidii | reverse complement strand
TTTTTTTCCCAGAGCCCCATTCATCCCCAGAGCAATACATTCTAGATTTATGCATATTCACATAATCTACTGATTACATAGGCTGTTCATTATCTTTCCAGAAAACACTTTGCTATATTGTAGAATTACATATAATCACCTGAAAGAGAATGTGGAAATTTTTAAACCTCTGTATAATATAACAAAAAGCCCCCAAAACAACGCTTCATGCTGTTCATTTCAGTCACACACTCAATAGGCCTGATTTTGTTTTCTTATTTTTTATAAAAAGCCAAACGCACATTCATGGACTAGATCAATTATTTGGCTATTACATACACCCAGCGTTGGAGTAGTAGTTGGTGACACAGTCTCAGTTCTCCAATATGAAGAATGATATGATACAGATAGCCAATGGTTCGGATACCTGAGTTTTCGCCACACTTATTTGTAACTATTTATATCACAAAATGCATCCATCCCCTTTTACTTCATTACCTGCAAGTTCGCAAGCATTAACATTAACATATCACGCCAAAAATGCCTATATTATAATTATTCCCATAAGTTTGTATTCTTTTTATAAAGTAAAGAATAATATTCCCCTAAACAATTTAAATATTCAATTCTTTATACCCTAGTTTTTATAAGATAGAAACACATATCCGGTGTATAAGTGAAGTTCTTATTCTATTTGAAGAAGGAAAATACACTCCAGCATGTTTCCAGTAAGACATTGAGTTCCACATCTTCCAAATGGCTATCTGTGTAGTGATTCTTGAAACCTGGTGTGTGTGTGTGCACATGCGCATGCGTGCACACACCCACCTAAGCAGGTAAATATTTTTTTAATACCCAAAGTTTAAATATCTCCATTTAGGTTCTATTGTTTCTACCCCATTTATGTGACTTTTCTCAAACTTATATAAAGATTATTGGAAACCAGAGAAGGTAATGATCCCTTTGATATTCATCAGACATATCTCTCTTATTTATGGAACATGCATTTTCCATTTTTAGTATAACATTTTTTTCACCTTACTGCATGTCTTCAGTAAATCATCCAGTGTCTATGTGCACGGGAATATAGACAGGTGTTGGTAAGCCATTATCTGCTAAATTGAATCCATGTGAACAATGCACCACAGTCATTCAGGACAA
>NW_006375648.1:0-1141 GCF_000327345.1 Myotis davidii | reverse complement strand
TGTTTATTCCTAATTCCTGAAACCAGTATGTCTGCTAGGTTTTAAAGCAAAAGGGACTTTGGGCTGCAGGTAGAATTAAGGTTGCTAACCAGCTGACAGTAAGTAAAGAGATTACCCTGGGGTATCCAGCTGGGCCTCATGTGATCACATTTCCATAAATATGGAGGGAGGACGAAGCTCTCACAGTGATTGTGAGAAGGAGCTGGTTCACCATTGCTGCTTGGTAAAATGAACGGGAAATATCAACCAAGGAATAGAGAGTCTCTTAATGACGGAACAGCAAGAACAGGAATTATCTTCTAGAGCCTCCAGAAGGACTGAAGCTCTGCTGACATGGTGACTTCAACTCAGTAAGATCCACGGGAGACTTCTGAGCTTCAGAACTGTAAGATACATCGGTATTTTTTAAGCCTCTAATTTTGTAGCGACGAGTTACAGATGCAATAGGCAACTAACACACCCTGTTCCCCTCACCCACCAAATTTGTTTTCCTTCCTCACAGTCTTTTTTATACTACCTTTAGTTACATATTCAGCAACTCTGCTTTAGTAGTCTGTGCGCCGGTGAAAACCATTTTATTCTTGTTTACTTCTACTTCTCAAAAAGGAGCACTTGGTAAATATTTTCAGGATGAGTGAACAAATGAAAAAATAATTTGGTTTAGGCTCTAATTTTGCCCCTGTCATATCACATAAACGTCTGCCTTCTGTGTTTTACTGACTTATGATAAAACAAAACAAAAACATGTCCTCTCTTTGTTTCAGAATTATGCTGAAACTCAATGAAATCAAGTATGGGGAATAACTTTGAAAGCCTTAAAACGCAATATAAATCTAAATTATTTGCAGTGTATAGCAAACACAACAGTTAAGTCAATATGTTTAATGAGTCAGCACCAATTAACGCTTGAATTTAATGATAGAAAACTGGTTAGTGCTTAGATGTTTTAGACAGAAAATTAACACCCTGTATCATGAACCTACTTCTCTGTTGAAAACAGTCTTCCAGAATGAGGTGGTGAGGTGGGATAGGAATAAAATTTAGTAATATTCACCAAGTATATGTTGGTAAATAGAAAGTTTCACAAAGAACTATGACAATAGAAACTCTAGAAAACCTTTGTGATAGGAAACTATTCTGT
>NW_006375647.1:0-1141 GCF_000327345.1 Myotis davidii | reverse complement strand
GGGCCTCTAGTTTAATAAATAAGAAAGATTGGATAATGGATTGTGGTAAGGCAACTAGTCGTTAGTGCCACAATAATTGTTTTTCTTAGATCCTATTTTTCACCCCTATGTAAACCAATTAGCTCTGATCTTTGATCAGTATTTTTATTTCAAGTACTGGTCCTGATGTAATTGACCAATATAAGGACCAGTCATTAAATAAGAAATGATATAGTTTTGCATAAGTAGAAGAAAATAATTTTAAGTACTTGCCCTTTTGAGATTTGTTGCAGAGCTGTTTAACACACAAAAGGCAATAGTCAGTATGAAGAGAAAGAACATGCATGGATCAAAATTTATGAGTCATATACTTAATTTTTGCAAAGACTACACAATCATTCTATTTTCTGAGTTGAAAATAGAAATTTGATCCTTCTGCTCTATTGGTCTGCCTTTAGAGTTAAAATACAAATATTTTATATAACATTTTAGTACATAGTATCTTTGGTTACATAATAGAGATTTTATGTTGCTACCGCAATTTCACTTTATCTTATACAATACAATCTGTAAAGCAAACAAAATGTGATTAAGTACGTTTACCTTACATTTTTAAAAGCCAAATATTACAATGCTTACAGTGTCTGTCAATAAACATATATTGTGTTTTCAGACTCAGTCCAGAGCACCTGATTGTTACTTTCCTAGAAATGACAACTCTTACTTAGTCACTTCAACTGCGTATTCACCAATGGGTATAACTGCTGATCTCCAGCTGAACACTGCAAACGCTCGAATAAAGCGACCTTCAAAACCCATCTCAACTCTTCGTGTGGAGGTGAAATATCACAAAAATGACATGCTGCAGTTCAAGGTATGTTTAGTATAAATAATTAAGTATTATTAATTGGATTGATGACTTATTTTTCTATATAAAAAGCTTATAGCTAGATGCACATTAAATAAAGTTCTTGTTTATGCTAACTTTGTGAATAAGCATATAATAGTAATTTTCAGGGTGATGTGAGTGGCCTAGAAGGGGTCAATGGGGGAGAAAGGGATACCTGTAATATTTTCAACACTAAAGATAAATTTTAAATATATATTTAAACCAGTGGCCTGGGAGCACAAATTCATGCACATTGAAAGAAAATTAGAAGGT
>NW_006375646.1:0-1140 GCF_000327345.1 Myotis davidii | reverse complement strand
ATGTGGGATATAAAACTGAAAGTAACAAATGAAGAACCAGAAAAACAAACAAAAACTCATGGACACAAATACCAGTTTGGTGGTTATCTGAGGAGGGTTGGGGGATAGTAACTGGTAAAGAGGGTCCAATATACGGTGACACAGAGATTTGACTTTGGGTGGCAGACACACATTGCAATATGTGGATGATGTATTATAGAATTGTAGACTTGAAACCTAAATAATCTTATTAACCATTGTCACCCCCACTAAATTTAATTTTTTAAAAGTATCTGTCTTAACAGATAATTAACTGAGACTATAGTTGTTATTTTCTTTTAAGGAAAGCAAGACAGCAGTATTAATAAATATCCATGATCAAGGAAAAGCTTTCACAGCATAGAAGTCATGGCCATGTAAAATTTTAAAAGTATTTGTTTGTAGGTTGATTAAATAAAACAGAAAATTCTATAAGTTATTTTTCTCACACAAGGAATAGTTAAGCACAAATATAAAATTGGTAAAATATTTTGGGCATATATGGTGACTAAAGCATTCCTATTCTAATTATGTAAAATTCTTTCTTCAAATCAATATGGAATAGATTATTGCTCAAGTACAAAAATGAAGAATGACATTTGACATTCATTTAAAATATGTAAAAATAAAATTTCAGAAAATTAAATTTAAAAAAATAACCTTTTTGTCATATCAAGTTGGTAGCAATTAGGGGAAATTTTATTATTTTCCATTAGGAAAGAAAATAGAAGTCAAGTTTTCTTTATCAGAATCCTAGCTTGTAGAGTATTTCAAACACTCTAGAGAACAATATACCTTAAAATATATGCACATTTTTATGGTAAATTCCTAGCAAGTATGTATGTATATGTAATAATGTGGATAAATGTAATGCATTATTTAATTTTACTTAAGATACAAACATAAAACCATTTAATTTACTGTGGATAAGCAAATTACCAACTAAATTAAAGAATACTGTTTGATACATTAACAAATCATTATTTTGTTAACAGTATTATTATGATAGCATTTCTGAGTTGTTGCTGTTACAAGACCCATTTTAATGTCATATACACCCACACTGTAAGTATGTATATGTATGTTATCTTTATTTATTTATTTGTTAATCCTCACCTGAGG
>NW_006375645.1:0-1140 GCF_000327345.1 Myotis davidii | reverse complement strand
GATGCTCCTGAACATTTATCTAAAACTAGAGGCCCGGGCCCGAGATTCGGCCTGCGCTCCATGCGGGACCGGCCGAGGACCAGCCTCACGTGGGACGAGGGATGGGCCAGGACAGGAACAGGGAGGAGCTGGTCCAGCACTGGGAGCGTGGCTGAGGGTCCTGTGCTGGGGGACTCACGGGCGTGGAGAGGGCCTGGCCCGGGGTGATGCGGGACCCGCCCAGAGCCAGTGCCCCTTGGAGTTGGGGCTGGAGAAGGCCCCGCAGGTGAGCCGTGCAGAACAAAGGGGCTGACGTGCCACCTGCAGGCTGAGAAGGCCCCACAGCTCTGTGTCCTGCCAGCGTTTTCCAGAGCAGCCCCTTTTCCAGGGGTTCTCTCTACTCGTCCGCACGCAGCACCCGGACACCGAACACCGGAGAGGTCTGGGGCTCCGCAGGACTCTGCCGCCAGCTGCTGCATCCAGCGCCCCCTGCCCCCCATGTGTGAGGCAGATGCTACGGTCCTTCCACACCCAGAGGATGAGCTGAGCCGAACCGGCCAGGGGGTGGCAGCCAAGAGTTCGCAGAGCCCCTGAGCCGAGCCAGGCTCCTGACTTCGAGGCCACACTGTTCCCCTCTATTCGACACCCACAGGCTTCTTCTCTCCAAACACACTGTACGGACACAGCATATTCCCACGTTGGAAAATCTGGGTAAGTGATGTGGAAACTTGAATAATATTTGCATCGGCCGAACAGCACTTAACATTCAAATTCCACTTATAAAGCCAACGTCATGCTGAATATTGTGGTGACGTTCTCAGAGACCAGGCAGCCTCATGTGGAAAATTAGATCCTGGTCTATTTCTTTTTGACGGATTTGCTGTGAGACAGAGAAGTTTTACAGGGAACTCACGTGCCTACGCTTACGAGGACTCTTCAAGACAGAGCGCCTGTGTTTCCAATCCATCTCCTGCATTTCCTCGCCCGGGGAGCCCAGCCTGCGCCTGCGGCCCTGGCCACTGGTTCTGAGATAAGACCATCAGCCGCAGGAGGGCCCGCCCAGCCTGGGTCTGCTCAGGGAACACTGAGCGGCCCTGGGTCAGGGCAGGCGGGACGCAGGGAGAGACGCACTAACCGCTGAGAAACGGGAGTTTTGAGGAG
>NW_006375644.1:0-1140 GCF_000327345.1 Myotis davidii | reverse complement strand
AGACAATGCATTATTAACATCTACTTGCAGGCAACTGACTGGTGTCAAAGCAGTGGTAGTGAATGCAGAAGTTGTTGGATCAAGGAGACAGGCAAACTCCCTGAAAATGCATTACCTCTGATATTAACTGCTACATACCACTTCAAATAATTTGTATTATCTTAAACTACCCTAGTCACACTTTGAAACTAAGGAAACGAAGCCTGAAAGCATTTCCCAACACAACTATAAAGTAATAGAGCTGGGATGTGTATCTAGGTCTCTTTGATTTTAATGTGCATGTTCACCCCCTTGCTCTTGATATAGGAAATGCATGCTCATAATACCTAATATGTGTTTGTAGTACTGATTTCTACTCTGGATTATAAACTCATATCCTACAGACTGGTTAATATTCCAATAGATATCTATCTACTGTATCAAAACTTTACATTCTTTGAATTTCACTGATGACATTTCTCCCGAAATATCCCTTCTCTAGTATTTCCCATTCCAATATATAACAATCTTCCATATAGTGCCTGACCCAAAAAAACAAAGTCCTATATATGGCTCTTCCCTCATCTTCCAAAATCTAATCAATGACATGCTGAAAATGCTAATATTTAAAAGCACTTGCTATATGGCTGATACTGCCCTAAATTCTTTACACCAATCAGCTTTAAGGGTTATGGAAAACTAATAAATTAGGCACTATTTTTATCTCTAGTATTCAAATAATGAATCAAGGCAACTTGCCTATCTCCTCATAGCTAGAAAATGGTAATGCTCACAGAGAAACAAAAGCAGGAGAATTCTGTCTCTTAGAGGCTAATCACTGTTACTCAAAAAATCATTTAATTCTACTGAATAATTCTTTAATCCATCCTCTTTAATCTATGCCCACTGTCAATAGCTCAGTGAAGTCACTATCTTCTTGAGCTTTTACGAATGCCCCGTTACTCAAATCTTGCTCCTTTCCAGTCCATTCTCTACATCACAATTAATATTGTTTAAAATGTAAGTGTGATTATATTTCTTCTTACATAAAATCTTTCAAAGGTCTTTCTCATAGCCTTAAAACAAAACTGAACTTACCCTGGCCAGGTGGCTCAGTGGTTATAAAATGTCCTGTACACCAAAAGGTTGAGGGTTTGATTC
>NW_006375643.1:0-1140 GCF_000327345.1 Myotis davidii | reverse complement strand
GCTCTATCCACTGAGCCAAACTGGTCAGAGCCCCCTAATATTTTTTGTAGAATTCCTAATTACCCTTCAGATCTCAACTCTGAATTACATTATTGTGCAATTCTGATTAATCTTTGCCCCTCCCCCCACACTATTTATTCAACTCCATTACTAAATGAAACATGTATATTTTGCTTTTTCATGATAGTTATAGGAACCAGCACAGTTCCAGGCACAAAGCTTATGGTCAGGAAATATTTGATGACTGAATGGGTATGAAAAACCTGGAGAAGAACAATAAAATATTAACAGATATCATTCAAATGTTAGACTGTAGGCTCTATCATATAAAATGAAGAAAATTGGACTTGATTTTAAGAAGAAAAGTGCCAAAAGGAAAGACAAGGTCCCCCTTTAAGCATTGGAGAAATACTGAGAACACTGAATCTGATGGTTAGCCCTAAACTTTCCCAGGTTATTTTAGAAGTGTTGCTCATCCACTGTTTGCTTTTATTCCACTGACAGATAATAATGCTCACATGGTAAGGTTGCTATGAATTCTAAGCTAAATAAAGACGATAAAATGACACCTAGAACATATTCTGGATTTACTAATAACCATAGCCCTTCTACATCTGTGAAACTTTAAGAGAAAATTTACTTTGATGAAAAAAAATTAGACTTGTCCCAAGAAATCCTTCCTGAGTATAAAAATGTGCAAGAATGGGCCAGTGAGCTTGGGGTAATTGGTTGCTTCTGCTGGATACCTGCTTGTGGGGCCACTGGGATGATGTGCAGTGGGTTTGAGTCATCTGGTCTTGAGGTGTGTGTGGGTGTGGCTTCGGTGGCCATTTAACTCTTTCCTACCTCGGTGTGCTGATTACTTGCACACAGCCAGGGAGAACAGCACAGTTTCTTGGGAGATTTCCTACCCCCTGTACTGACTGCATGGCTTCTTCTACATTTACAAGTGTTACTCAGTCAATAGCAGGTATTTAAATCTCTTGTCACTCTCTCACATTAGCACTAATATGCTCAGTTACAGTATCTTAATTAGGCATCTTGATAATGAAGTGCTTCACCTGTGATCTGAAGCAAAGTCAGCCTTCTAGCCATATGGGAACAGCTTAGTTCCCACAAGCTCGGTATTCCCACCGAACA
>NW_006375642.1:0-1140 GCF_000327345.1 Myotis davidii | reverse complement strand
CGTAAGTCAAGGCCCCACTGTACATGGCATAAGAATAGATGATTGGTTTTTCTACTTTAAGAATCCACTCGTGGAAGATTTCAATATAATTACAGAAAAACATGTTATGTTATCAACCTTGACTTGAGGTTGAATATACATTAAGAGTGGGTGCTTTGTAGCTAGACTGCCTGGATTTAAATCCCAGCAGCTGGATCTTATTGAGATGACTGTTAAGCCAAGACTGGAGGGAGTGTGATGTGTGCAGACCCAGAGGAATGCATTCCAGGCAGTGGGGACAGCAAGGAAACTGAGGCAGGATAAGCCAGGTGCGTTTGAGGAACAGGTCTGTCCCTCACTAGAGGAGAGTAATAGGATATGAGGTCAGAGAGCATGCAGTTGTGGCCATGAAATAATAATATCAAAATTCAAAAGGGATAAATGAATAAACAATGATTTGGTAAGTCAAGAAGTAGCATAGTATTTAAAGGTGTTCAAGTAGCTACGAGAAGAAGGAAAGAGAACTGTTCGAAGTGCCTGACTCTAAGAAATTGGTCTGGAGGTAACGGTGCACTTAATTATTAAATCTTCCACACAACAACAAAAAACCCATGTGCAAGAAGGAGAAGAGAACATGTGCATTTAATAGTACTTTGATAAAAGGGAAATGAAATTAAAGACTCTCCAACTGGAAAAAAAATATGTATTTGCCACAAAAGTGATCATAATGAAATTTGCATGATTTTATGCCCCTGAAGTAATTCAACAGTAAATATGTCCCAAGTGGACTCTTACCTTTGAGATTTTGCATTTCCCTGAAAAGGCCTTTCCACGCTCCTGCTCTTTGCTTGGGAAATGGGTTATGCAAATTAATTAGCACTTCTAACTCCATGATTGCCACGGTTTCTGTCCTGAAATACTTAGATCCTCCAGTCTCCCAGAAGCCATAGATTGGAGACAGTGCCACTGACCAGACACCCGCGAAGAAGGGGATAAAGAGGAGCAACTTAAGAGATGAAGTCTGAGAAGACAGGTCTTTGGACCCACAATGCCTGGGAGACCGGAAGAAGGAAAGCAGTGTCTCTGGTTAGCTAGGAGACACCTTCACACAAACCTGGGACATTCATGCAATCATGAATGCTTCTAGAGCAGTGGTTCTCA
>NW_006375641.1:0-1140 GCF_000327345.1 Myotis davidii | reverse complement strand
TTCCTAGAAGTGGGATCACTGGGTCAAATAGAACACATAACATTTAAATGACAGATTATGTTTATCATATCTTCATGTCTTCTTAACGTGGTATCCAGAAATATTTTTGAAGATCCAATAGTTGGGCTGAATGAATTTCCTAATTAGTATGCAGAATACTTTCAGAAAATAGCTTTTGTAGGTACAGCCAACTTTTGATTATTTATCAAATAATGTGGGATAGCTTGTCTAACTGAAATGTATATGATGTCTTCACTCCTTATTTCATTTTCAAATTTGTCTGCCTTTTTAAGGAGTGTATGAAGAGTTGCTAAAAATACTGGTTTGAATTTCATCTTTAGCCTGGGCAGAAAACTGCCATTAGCATCTCTATATAGCTTTATTTTTACCCACTGCCATGCTTTGCCAAAGAAAAGAATAGGATTCATTAGTAAACTGTAGGAATTCACCTCATTTTTTCCCAAGTTTCGGTTTTGTGTGTATTTTCTTTACATCTCTTTAGAGGCACATCACACTCATACCCATACTGTCCTTATCTAAGTTTACATTTGTGTACACACTATTTTATGAACAAGCCCAACTTTTGTGCCTCCATACATTTACTCACATTCTTCTTGTCATTTTTGACTCCTGTTGACCACAAATAAACTTAGCTAAATTCTGCCCATCTTGTAAAGCCCAGCCTTCCAGTCCTTCATATTTTCCCTAAGCACAGGAGCCTTCTTGGCCAACATATTAATTCCATATTCTGGTGCTACAATTTGATAGCTGTCTGGTCCTAAGAAGAGTAAATAGTCACTCTGCCCCTCAGTTTCCTCATCTGCAAAATATGAATCTCAGAATTGTTTCAAATTTCAAATGATATATAGTATATAATTTAGTCATTCAACAAATATTTAAGCAGTAATTTCATATATCATTGATCAAAAAGACAAGAAGACCACCCCTCATAGAACTTACATCCAGATACTTTAATAAAAACCAAAATATATAATATGAGAAATGGTGATGGAAGGGGTTAGAGAATGCAGAAAGTGGAGGAAGAGTGAGGTTTCACTGTTATCAATCAGATAATTTGAAGAAGGTGCATTTGAATGGGCCTAAAAGAGACTGGAGATATTTGAAGAAAGAGCATTTCAG
>NW_006375640.1:0-1140 GCF_000327345.1 Myotis davidii | reverse complement strand
GACCTCTTGGTGCATGGGACAACACTCAATCCATGAGCCACACCTGCTGAGCTAGAGAGATTGTATTTTTATGAACTAAAACAATAAATTCTGGAACAACAATTTTAAAAAGCAGATAAATTATACTATCAGTCTTGGGGAGAATGAGAGAAGAAAAAAGAAAGATCAATTATACTCGGTGAAGTTGAACTTTCATCTAAGATTCTGGACGGTATTTCTAGAGTTAAAGCATTTAAAGTCAGTCATTAGTTGTGGAACGCATCCCTTATTTCTTTTTAACCACAGCTGATTTAACCACACCATTTCAGAAACAACATGGAAAAGAAAAAGAGAAAGAAAAAATAAAAACAAGATAGTTTCTTCTTGAAACTGTTTGGAGGACTTGGTGAAAGTGGTCCCCTGGGCAGAGATGGTGGATATCAGGGATACAATTAAATTGTCAAAAACATACTACCAGAAGCTTAACTCTGGAAAAAAATACATGAAAGGGGAATAGTGCAATCTCACCTACTTAAAAATGTACCCAATACCTGTGAAAAATATCATAGAAAGCTATTTCTCATCAGGCTTCTGAATAAAATCTACATTTATCCATTTATAAAATCACCATGTTGTTATTCTCAAAGGTGTATTTCCTTAAGCTAATCATCTGAAATTGGTGCAATGACCTGTTACTCTGAAAATAGTTATTAAAGACTAATTAACTCTGCATAATTTTAGAAGTATTTAAACTGATCATTAAGGATATGTTGGAGGTTCAGTGGTAGGTCAAAATAGTGTACTTGCTAAGCCCATGATAAGGCCACTTCATGACTCATCATATTTATACTTTGGGGATTGTTGACCTTATTCATATGTTCAACTAGATGCCACTAATGTCATTGGCTATGTCAGCTACTTTTCAATGTGCTAATTGTCTATAACATCTTAATTAACATGTCTAGATAATGAGATGCTTTATTGTTTCAGTGTAATAACCAGAAAGTTTTCCAATTAATGCAATTTAAGTGTTTTCCCAACAGTGAATAAAATTGTTATTTATAGATTTGATTTTAAATCTTCCTTAAATAATTTTAGCTTGTATTACTTTTTAGAGATAGAATTTTATTGCCTTTGTATTTGCTTATTCTATTTTTTTTT
>NW_006375639.1:0-1138 GCF_000327345.1 Myotis davidii | reverse complement strand
AAATCATTCCAAATAATAATATGTACACACAGACTTCCAGCATGAATAAAGGATTAAATACTATTTTCCCAAATACCATACAAGTAAGAATATTCTTTAAAATTATACTCACTATAGCAAAATACTTCTGGTGTGCTCCACGTATAATTCTGAAGGCAAGTTACTTGAGCTGATACGGAATGGTTCCTTTTGTAGCCCGGATTACAATCATATTCCACCACGAAACCCGCCGGGCGATAACTCACCGGGATAAAAATATCTTTCATAACTCCGTAACGCACCTTGGGCGGAAGACTACAGGTGCCTAAAAGTGTTACCAAACCAACAACAACAAAGAGTAATATCACTTTATTTTATAATCTATATTTAATTATTGGAACTATCTGGTCTTTATATCACCTCCTTTTGCAGACTTCTTTGTACATATTTGGCAAACTTAGCTCTATTAATATCAATAGGGCATTTATAGGGCATCAAGCATATTCAAATGTATGCTTTTGTGTCCTAATGACGGAAGGCCTGTGACGTAGATGTCACTAGGCCCACGATTTGAAGAATATAACCTGTTTAAGTTGCCTGGCGCAGTTCTGGCACTGAGTCAATAAATGCAGGTTGCCTTGCCCTGCCTGCCCCATGTGGCACAGGGGTAGATGAAAACCAATATTCCCACACCCCTGGGCTAATGTCCTGGGCAAGGGCAACAGTAGTAACAATAATAGCTAATATTTGTGGGATACTTCTAAACATTTCCTGCAAGCAAACTCATTCAATCCCACAGCAACCTACTGAGGCAAGGGTCAGAGGAGCCAATGTGTACATTCAAATATTTACAAACTTGAACCAGCTGGGCAACATGACTTTATGGAGGCGTGGGACAGTTGGATTTATTGTCAAAATACTCAAGTTTGAACCCGGGCTCTTCTGCATAAGAGCTGCTGATCTCAAGGGAGTTAACTTCTCAAGATCTGTTTTCTCAACTGTGAAATGAGGATGAGTGCCTCCTCACCTCACAGGATTGTCTGGAGGATTCAATAAAGTAACACAGGTGGTAGAGTTATAAACTCTGTAACAGGACACATGTGCAGAGGCTTATGCCCTTCAACCTACTGCCTTCTATCACAGATAAGTTTTTAAAAAA
>NW_006375638.1:0-1140 GCF_000327345.1 Myotis davidii | reverse complement strand
TTTTTTTTAATTGAGAAATATGAGTCACATGCACTTATCTTAAATGTACAGCTTGGAAGGTTTTATCAATGTAGATGCATACATAGCCAACATCCCCACTAAAAAAGTTCAGTCTTAACTCTTTGCAGACAATTTCCCTTCTCTCCAGAACCAGCTCCTGTTCATGTTTCTATCTATCTCCATAGATTAGTTTGTTTGTTCTTGAGTTAATACAAATGAAACTAATGTACCCTTTGGGAGTGAAGATTGGGTCAAGCTTCTTTTGTTCAACGTAATGTTTTTGAGTTTCATCCATATTATTGTATGCATCAGAACTTCATTCCTTTATGTTGCAATATAATTCAATGTACAAGTGCACCATAATTTGTTTACCCAGTCTCCAGTTGATGGACATTTGGGTCATTTCCAGCTTTTGGCTGTTAGGAATAAAGCTGCTCTGGGCATCCTCATACAGGTTTTCTTATGGGCATATATTTACATTTCTCTTGGGTAAATAGCCAGAGTAAAACTTCTGGGTCGTAGGGCAGGTGTGTGTTTGACTTCATAGGAGAGTGCCAAACGATTTTCCAAAATATGTGTACCATTTTAGAACCCATAAGCAATGTCTGGACGTTCTAGTTGCTCTGCATTCTTTGCCAATTTTTGATATACAAGTATTTTAACAAAAATTTAGCTATCCTAGTGGGTATAAAATGGAATCTTATTCTGGTTTTAATTTACATTTCACTGATTATTACCAATCTTAGGAATCTTTTCATGTGTTTGTTTGCCATTTGAATATATCTCCCTATGATGTGGTATGATGGGCATGAATTCGTTGGAATTAAGGCAAATGTGATGAGACACCGAGACCTGCTTTAAAGCCCATGTAGATTGAAAGCAGAGGTAGTGTTTGGGGTAACTACATGCAGATCATGATAGGTATAAATTCCCTTTTTAATTAATTGAAAGTAGTGAGCCTTTATATTGCATTAGCATTAGCAATGTCCTGAAATAAATGGGTTATTTATTCAAGGGAAATTTTAAACAGATGTCCTGCAATGTTCCCTTAACACTCTTCTTTAGTCCATTTATCTTGTGACTGTCTTACATGTCAGATGGTCTGTTAATACATTCATTTTTATGAAAACACTAGAGGCC
>NW_006375637.1:0-1140 GCF_000327345.1 Myotis davidii | reverse complement strand
CTATCCACTGAGCCAAACCAGCTAGAGCCCCACTTAGAGATTTTTTAAAAAATACATTATTGGTTCTTCCCTTAATATCAGAATGACTGACTCGCTCATCTTCAAATCTTTGCTTAAGTCTCACCTTATCAATAACTACTGACCACCCTGTTTAAAATAAAAATCAACTCTCCTGCCCCTCTCTCAACCCTGGCATTCTTGATTTTCTTTACCCTATTCTTTTTAGCATAGTACCTAATTTACTTATTTATTATGATTATTGTTTATTGTCATTCTTCTCCCACTAGAATATAAGCTCAATTAAAATGGGATCTTTGTTTCTGCAAAGATTTATTCCCTGAGTCTAGACTAGTGCCTGAGAAAAGCATAAGTGTTTGCTGAATAAGTGAAGGTAGCCTATTTTCAAGGAGAGAGACAGGTGATAAAATGTAGTGCAGTTGATAAATGTGATGATAGAGGTCTGTAGTTATTTTAAAAACAAAAATCAAAAATGTCCTTTTTTGTTAGCATGCACATGGAGACAAACCTGAAGAGATGTTCAGTAAGAGGTAACACTAATGCGGGAGTTGGTAATTGTTTGTAAGTTCAACAAGCAGATTAGATTAAGATTAGATTATCAAGGAAATGGAGACCATTCACAATAAAAAGGGTAGCAGATGATGTGTGAGAAAACAAGCCATATGTTGTCTATATATATTACAAAGGAGACTGCAAACAATTTGCGCGCGTATATTACAGGAAACCTACAGGGTACAGTCAGCCTTGAGGTTGTATGGGTGGAAAGAGGTCAGATTCATCTCAAAGAAAATAGGAAATCATTGAAGAGCTTCAAGCAGAGGAAGAATGATCATATTTGAATTTTTAAATATAGTGATGATATTATAGCATTCAGTAGATAGGAGAAATGTACTGAGGCTAAGAAGCCATCTATAGGCAATGGAATCAGAGAGCTGAAGGGTGACATCTGAGAAACATTTGAAAGGAGACCCTAGCATAATTGAGTGACTGATGGCATATGATATGAAATGAACAAGGATCAGTCTAAGATAATTCTGAAATTTTTAGTCTGAGTGACCTGTTGGATTGTGATGCTATTAGCTGTTAATAGAAAAGGAAGATATAAGAAGATTTGAGGAAATG
>NW_006375636.1:0-1140 GCF_000327345.1 Myotis davidii | reverse complement strand
TCTCTAACTGGAGTGCGGGATTCTGTCCAAGTGGCCCTTGGTTCACCCACACGCCACATCAGAAAGTGGCTGGCATGGTGGCCTTCTTGCTCCCATTTATATGACTATCAAAGCCTGTAATTTGTTATTCTCAGTACTCATCACTGACCATCAGAGGTGCCACCCTATATATATGGTGCCTCATGTTTGAGGAAGAGAAAGACATTGATAAAGAGAGTAGCAGGGAGTTTTATACTCTCATAGTGAGAAGCATTAAATCAGTGGGAGAAAACAAAAAATGAAAATCTAACCTTGTTTTATGATGATTATAGAAACACCAGGAACTGTCCCAATACTGGAGGGTCGGGGGTGGGGAGTAGGGAAGTATATTTGAAAAATTTGCATTCCTGAGCATGCATAGTAGGCTGCCAGCTGAGACTGGTGGTAAGCCCATTCAGAAATTTCAAGTCCTAGCTCCGTTGGGAATGATGTGCTATTGTGCCTGCTAGCTCCAAGTCAGAAATGGCTTTTTCCCTTCCAGCTGGCAGCACTAATGGTGAATCACTTGCCTCTTTATATTTTTGCTCTTCTTATTTTGTTGGAGATCGCTGACCATGATAGATGGTTGCATACAACTGGTGAAAGCAGAAAATGGCTGCTCCAGAGTAAAACAACAGGAAGAAAAAGTCAATATTACACTTTTGCCTTGCCCAGGAGTGGGAAATCAGTTTTCTATTTTGTACCTCAGATATCATTGTCTTTACTCATAATAGCAAGATCATATAGAAATCAAGAAAAATTATTTCTACAGAACTAGCAAATACTAATAAGCTAGACTGAATATGGCTTCATTTTTAAAAGGTGTTTTAAATTATAAAATATTATTACATATATGTATATATATATCTGTGTATGTGTATATATATATACATATATACACATATATGTATAGTATTGTATACTTTTTATTTTTAGTATTTATCATGATTTTAATTAACCAACTACTTATTAATCATTTATCAACAGTCTTCCATGCTAAATTAAGCCCTGAGAAAACAGGGAGAAGTCCATTTTTTTTAAAAATTATATTTATTGTTGAAAATTTTTTTTTATATTCATCCAATTTATTTTTTTCCAGGTAAATATGTGTTTTATTTTATT
>NW_006375635.1:0-1140 GCF_000327345.1 Myotis davidii | reverse complement strand
TCAGTGCTGTGAGGTGAATTGGTCTTCTAGAAGAATCTATGAGGAATATTGTGACCATTCCGAAGTGATTTTTTTAAAATGTTTTATTGACATGTCTTGAATGTGTTGTGATGCAATGTAAAATCTGCTGACCCACCTCCTTTAGCCAGGTCAGAAAGAATGGAGGCCCCAGCAGTTCCCCATGCATCTAAATGTCCACGAATCTGTGGATTTGCTCTTTGAAATATTCGTTTGGTAACTTGAAAAATGCAGGCAAGTATAGAGAACAGAAAAACAAAATGAATCCAGCCTTTCAAATTAGTGAATATTTACAGTTTATAATTCTGTAGCCTTGTTTTAAGTACAACAAATAAAGCATTAGAAATGAATGTGTAAGACCTTACTAGTCCCTGCTTGGTCTCAATTTATTCTGAAAGAAGGTTATCAATTACCAGCATTAATCTGTGTATCTTGGGTTTGTTCTAAGATAGGATGAGATAATATACATAAAATGCTTAGTACAGATACTAGCACATATAAAAGTCTAAAAAATATATAAGCTATTAATAAGGAAGATGTTGTAGGAAGTGAATTGTTAGCTATGCAAAAGGTATTAATGAACCAAGAACAGCTCTTTTAATTTTTTTTTTCTTGACCATGGCTTCACATAGCTAAACATTTAGCAGGATTTTAGCAAGAGACAGGTGTCTCATGTGTTTGGCAAGTGGTTCTATCAACAAAGCTCTAAGCTGGCATCTAAGATTCAGTTCAACTAGACTCAACAAACATTTACTGAGTAACCAGTACTGACAAGAACAAAGAGAATCCAATTTAATAGAGAGATAAGCAAGTGAACAGGTGTTTTAATGATATAACAGTGCTACATACAACAAGAGAAACTTTCCATATGGTTCGTAAGAATGGATTGGCCAAAGACCAATAAAAATGCCTTTCTAATTTGTGATTGACATAAAGCTGAGAGAGGGAGTGAAGTGGAAACAGATTCATGAATCCAACAGATGCTAGCAAGCTGGTTTTATAGACTAAAATTTAAAAGATGAGATTTAATAAAGATCAAGTGCTGCCCGGCCCACGTGGCTCAGTAGTTGAGTGTTGACCTATGAATTTGGAGGTCATGGTTCAAATCCCGGTCAGGGCACA
>NW_006375634.1:0-1140 GCF_000327345.1 Myotis davidii | reverse complement strand
CACCACTATTAAAACCAGTCAGGAATCCTCCTGGGCACTGCCCAGCTGCACTTGCGAAGTTCACAGTGTGCTCTGTGGTTAGGGGGCACCATGGGGCCATATCTGATGGAAAAATTGGGCTCCCAGCATGTGACACTAGCATAGAAACCTACTTAACTTTCTTTTGTTCTATGATAAAACATCTAGAGGGACATAAGAGTTTTAATTCCATTGTGTAGCCTTTAAAAAGCTAAGTTGATCCTCCCATCGCCTTCCCATTTGATAAATGGGATACTGGTTGGTTGAATGTAAAGAAAATGAAGGACTATAAATTTCTGGGGTACTTTTCTTAATTTTGAGAACTGAACCATAACATTCTTCAAAGTGTGGCACTGCAGGCCTATAATGCTGTCTTGTTTTGGGAATTTGCTCAGTAAACCTATTTCTAATGTTGCCTATAAAACAGTAAAGCCATTCTCTTCAGTTTATTCTGTGAAGTTTGCTTCTATTTATCAGCCATTCCCTCAATAAGCAGAAGAGGATCTTGAAGATATATATGTATGAATTGCCATCTCACTTTATTAAGGACAATAAATCCTTCATGCGAGTTTATGGTATGAGCTGTATCATATCTGTGACAAATGAAGGCTAAGACAATAGTAGTAAATATTTATCTTACTCAAGATAAAAGCTCAAAAATACTCTTCTTGTGTTGTAATTTCCATCTTTCCTTGTCAATTTCACACTGGGAAATAGTGTGAAACAAATAGAGAAGCATTTCTGGCATCCCCATTCTCTTAAAAAAAGAAAAAGAGAAAACTCAGCTGAAAATAACATTTAAATCAAGCTTATAGTCACACCTTTGATATTAAAAGTATGTTTTCTGAATCGGAGACTTAATTTAAAGCTTTTCTTATCCATTTTTATTTTCTTTTAGAAGCATTTGCTGTTTTTCAAAGGTGAGTTAATAATTCCCCTGGTTTGTGTTTCAAGCCTGAAAACTGTGTTATCTTGAAAAGAAACATTTTAGAAAGAATCTGTACATAATACTTAAATCCTTCTCATCTTGTGCCATGTATAGCCTTTTGTACCAGGTGTAGTGAATTATGTCCTTCTTGAATTCATGATTGTAGGAGGGAGCATGCTGGGGTCCAACCCCAG
>NW_006375633.1:0-1140 GCF_000327345.1 Myotis davidii | reverse complement strand
GTGAGAAACTTGGATTTTTCCATTAATGTGAAGTTCTATGTTTCTAAAGTACTTATGTATTAACCTGACCATACTGGAGCCAGACATAAATACTTATTTATGCCTAAAATGCACTGTTACTTACAGTTTGTTTCCTGCAGTAAAGAAAAATTCTTCACTTGTTCAAAGTTTGAGCAAAGAGGAAATCATCTTCATAGTAATGAAACTTTGTAAAATGTTCCCCTATATTTGTAATTGTTAGATGGACTACTCTCCAGGGACTTTTTGCACTCTTGTGACCAATTTCTATAACTTATGGTTCAGAATTTGTTACTATTTGCAGACACCATTGGAAATTGGGTATTGTGATAGACAGCAGTTGCCTCCTTTTGACAAATACTGGATATTAGCAGTTTATCTACTGGAAAATATGCTATTGGAAAATAGCATATTATCTCTTGTCAAAAAGTTGAAATTAATTTGGGGTAAAAGACTTGAGTGACCCAATTTTGAGCCATGAGTAATAATTTACTATGGTGTAACCTGCATTACAACTACATTTTTCATTAATTCTATCCCTTCTTTGATTTCCTTTCTCCTTTTTAATCAAGTCCAGAAACTTTATCAATCACTCATTCTCAAGGTCTGGGAGTTAGATTTTATAATAATTTTGTCTATTCTTATGGAAAATAACATCTTAGGAAATGATGGGTTGTAACTAATCAAGGGCTTCATTCTTGGTTGTGTCATTTCTAGAGAGCTTGAATCTAGATTAATAACATCTTATTTACAAAGCATCTCTTAATGTTGTCCTGTGAAAACTAGTTATTTTAAATTGGTTAGTACTGTGCCTTTGATTTGTTAGTTTTAAAGTTAGTTTAAGACTTTTACACTGCCAGTTTTCTGGATTTGGTGAAATTAATACTTTTGTAAAGGGTCCAAGTAAAACAATTTTCTAATGTGTGTATCTGAAATTTGTAAAAGATCAACTTCATATTTTTAAATTGAAATTCCAACTGTCCACTTGCATTGGTGAATATATGGCAGTTGAGAGTAATAAATTTGGGCATATTTGTGATTAATTTTGTGCCATTGAAAAGACTTACTTGTCTTAAAACCTTGGCCATAACATTAGCACATCAATAGAAATTGCATTTTATA
>NW_006375632.1:0-1140 GCF_000327345.1 Myotis davidii | reverse complement strand
CTTTGGCCTCATGCGTTCCTCCTTTGGTGACCCTAACACATTTCACAACAAAATTCAGAAAAAAATGGGTGTGGTGATTGGATAAGATCAAGACACAAGCAGACACTCATGAACAAGGGAATAGAGAAAAGAATAAAAATACCAACCAGCTTGTCTGTCCCCACCGTGTTTTCTATGTACATCGTGTCTGACTTGAAATTTGTTTAACTAGCTTCCAGAATAATTCGAAGGTTTACTCAGTCATTGAATCTGACACTGAAATTGGGAGAATGATTTGCTCTGTAACACGGCAAGACATCATTTGGGCACGTGTATGTGAGATGTATAGGCCTGATAAAACCTCTGCACCACAAATTCAGACAGCTGCAGCTTGGTTTACCTCCAACAGGTTTATTCATAGTCTAAGTACCTCGAAAACGAAAGAAGATATTGTTTGAACTTTGATACCTAGTCATACAAAGCACAAAGTCAGTTTTGAACTATTACTGGGGATGCCATAGAAACATGCCCATAGGAGTCATGAGAAGCACTAAATTATTTAGTTAGGAAGGAAACCAACTTGCTTGATCCATTGCCTGGCAGTTTCTTTTGTTTTGTTTCTTTGATGCTGCTGTTCAGGGAGCAAGTACTGGAATATCCTGTGTACTTGGTAAGCACCATTTCCCCCTCATTATTACAGCACTCTTTGTTCAAAGGATGTTTGATGTATGTGGCAACTTTTGAAACCTTAAAAATGAATGTGAAGAAATGTTCAAACAATGCTTGGAATTCACATCAAATACACATCAACATTTCAGAAGACACAGAAAATTCATCTTGGATAAAGGAAAATAATTAACCTTGGAAAAGTTTACCACCTTTGATTGAAAAAACAAATAATTGTGGAAGGCTTAATTGAATTGGACTATCCCAAAGGAAATCAGCTATCTCTGAGAAAATACCTGCACAGGCCTCAAGATTGGCAACTTTTTACCTCTCTCTGAATTTGTTTGTATTTTTCAAAGAAACTATTTTTTAACTTTATTTTTAACTTACTAATGAGATAGTCATATCAAAAGCATCTTCATATTTCTGCCACAGCTGCTTCAATTGGTTTAGCATTTACTTCTCCAGTTGGTGCAAGGAGTAGTGATGTAAGTT
>NW_006375631.1:0-1140 GCF_000327345.1 Myotis davidii | reverse complement strand
AAAACAAACAAACAAACAAACAAAAAAACTCCATCATATTTATACCTCATAATGATGCATTTTGCCTAAGTTTCTTTGTAGCTTTTATATTATTTTCTTCTTTTTGCCCCCCTCTTTTAATTTTAAACTTTTTTTGAATCATATTGTTTCCAATATTTTTTACTTCTGCATAGTATATGCTTTGGGTTTTTTTTTAATTCATTATTTGATATAAAAGATGGGTTTGATCTTGCCCTACCACCTTGTTTAAGACACATTTTCTTCATTTCTTTTAGGACTTCCTGGCAGGAGAATTGAGCAAATGCATCTTTAGTTATTTTACAAGAATCACTCAGCTATTTTCTTTCTATTTTACTTTGATCTGAAATATTTAAAAGCAAAGCGATACTCTCCACCAACAATACACCCAGTAAGATGAAGAGGAAATTATTTAACAAGCATATTACTTATGTGGTTGATTATGTCAGAAGCAAATCCAGGATAATTAAGAAATTATCTCTACTATAATAAGGGAAAAAATCACTCTCCTTGAAGCAATGGGCATAGAATCCTCTTTTCTGCTGTTTCTTATTAGTCTCAAGACAAACATATCTCTACAGAGGTGCTCATTTTAGAATGTCTGCTACCAGAATGACATCTCCATCATCATTCAAATGTTAAACAGGATTTCTGCACACATGCAGGTAGCTCTCATTAAGCTGTTGTCTTAGACACACATTTGCTCACTGAAATGCTACTGGAATCCAGAGAGTTTTATTAGTAAGTCTGAAAGAAAATGGTTACTCAGTAAACATGAGAAGAAACAATGTTTAGATGACTTATTTCTCTTTTGTTTTATGGGAAATTTCTATGAAATTTCAACATCAGAAATGTCTTAAGATAAAATTAATTGACCTATTATTACCAGTTTTGAAAAATAAGAAATTATATAAAGATTAGTGAATTTAAGTTATTTGTCTTTACACAAATTTATAATATTCATGGTCAGAAAACAAAATTGGTCTTATCCAAGTTTTGAAATGTAGTTTCTCCTATTTCTATGACTATTGGTGTTTACTTGAAAATTGTGAAAAGCTACCTGAATAATCAGAGTGATTCACTTAATTACCAAATAATTTTTTTAAGGAACATATTATCCCC
>NW_006375630.1:0-1140 GCF_000327345.1 Myotis davidii | reverse complement strand
CCCCAGTGTCACCACATGGAGCTGCTGGGACCCGCCCCTGCAGCTCCTCACAGAGCCACCAGGACCCCTGGCATCGCTGCGCAGAGCCACGGAACCTGCCTTCATGCTGCGCATGCAGCGTCAAGTCCCTGCCCACCCGCGCATGCCTGTGCACGCAGTCTCCTGGTGATGGATTGTTATGGCGTGATGACCACATAGCCCTTAGATAATGCTTTTTTTCTAGCTCAAAGCAGAGAAATCTTGTGGATCAGAACTTCAGTAATGTAAGAAGTTGAACACATGTTACTTTGAGATCTACCTGCACATCCTGCGATCTCCTTAGAGTAGGCTAGCAGTCTTGACCAGGGGACCAGGGATTTGAAGACACCTTGGTGGTAGTAGGCTACCCCGGCACAGCACTCTCTCCAGCATAGCACTGTTATCTGTGTTTGGCCTCTACTCTGAACTCTGAGCAACTGTGGGCTCACTACTTCCCGAGGCTGCCCTCCCTCTGGGTAAGGAAGACTTAGCTGCCCCCTTTCCACTGATAGTCCTGCAGATATTTGCAGGCAGAATTTTTTCCTAAGGCATTTCTCTTCTGGGATAAAGGCCTGTAGATTCTTTAACTTTTCTTCGTGTATCCCAGTTTTAACTTATACTGGTTGCTCTTCTTTAGATGGTGTATAATTAACCAATGTCTCTAAGAAAGTGAGATGCACCAATGCTGAATTCTACTCCAAGAGGAGTACACCTTGCACTTTTCTCCTCATGGACTGACTAGGCATCTGTTCATGCAGGTGTAGGGGAGGAAAAATAATTTTTCCTCTACCACTCTGAGTTCTTGGCTGAGACCCTGATTAATAAAAGACAGATTAACAAGAGAAAAACAGATGGAAGTTTATTAACATGTGTACCTCATGTATTCATGGGAGGGAAAAATGAGTAACTCAAAGTGGTTCCTTAGAACACTGGTTTATATAGCATCTTTAACAAAGAGCAGTGCATTTATAGAGAAATTATAGGACAAAGGAAAAAAGTTTTAGGCTTTCAAGAGTGGCAAACTATGAGAAGGTAAATATATGGGAGAAGATTAATAGTAGATAAAGGCTAGCTAGTAAAGCTTGTTTCTGTTTTAATTCTCACCCAAGGATATTTTCCCAT
>NW_006375629.1:0-1140 GCF_000327345.1 Myotis davidii | reverse complement strand
AAAGTCACCTCATTAACATAACAAGACACCTTTCTGGCTTTCAACACTTAGGAAATTCCAAAGGTTTTATGAGTTCTGTGACAGAAAAATGATGAACACCAAATATATATGTTTTTATTATAAATCACAATCTCACACTACTCTTCACATTATTGTGAAAAAATAGTAAAATTACATTTTTCAAGTGTCAGCACAGTAATAGCACCTAACAGGTGCTTGCTTTCATCTTTCCCTTGCCAGTTTATTGCATTCAAGATCTAGGTGCAGCCCTGGCTCAAGCCAACTGTGCCAAGGACAAGGGACCCATAACTTGGGAATTATTACATAAAATTGTACACCTAATGTAGGCTTCTCTAATTCAGAGATCATAAACTAGAGGGTTAGAGGCTGAATTCAGTCCTCAGCCATATTTTGTTTGGTGAGTGTACAGTGGTATAAGGTTTTAAATTAAGTTCCAATATTTAAAATCACAATGAAATCCAATTTCTCACTTTTCTTAAATAATGGAATCACCTAGAACATTGGGCCCACATTCCTACCTCGACTATTCTAAGCATTTTGCCTATAATGGAATGAAATCCTTACAACAAATTTATGACAGAGGTACTCTTGTCAGTCCTTTTATTTAGAAAAGAAAATTGAGGCCTGAGAAGACTAAATAACTTTCTCAAGGTCATGGCAATTAGAAGTGGCAGAGATGGGATTCAAACCCAGGCAGTAAAACTGCTTACACATCACCTCTCACATTAACCCAACTGTTTTGAGTGCTGGAAGCATAAAGTACATGGGCAATACTCCCTTTTGCTAAGTCCTCTTGATGGGCAACTTGCAGAAAAATCCTAGATGGAGATTCATTTTTAAATTAATTTCTGAGGAAATACTGCAGAGGACTTTAGTGAGTTAGTAGATGGAGGTTAATTACCCGTGACTGGTCAGGTAGAGACAATGCCAAATGAAATGGAGAGAAAGCCAGATTTAGACAAAAGAAAATATCTGCCAATTGCTTCCATCTTTCAGCCCCAGAGGAGAAAACAAACGGCTTTGCAACAAAAATCCAGATCCTTCTATCTTGGTAATAAAGAGACAGTTTCTGAACTAATTTATTTATGGCTCCCTCATTTTTTTCAATGATGCCTCTAG
>NW_006375628.1:0-1140 GCF_000327345.1 Myotis davidii | reverse complement strand
GGTCGCTTAGGCTTTTATATATATAGATTATTGGGGGGCTATTTCCTTTATTTATGTTAAGAGATCTGAGTTTCCCCACACTTCTATTCCTGTCTGTGGATGCTTTATATTATGTTGAAATATCTAGAAAGGTAGTGATTAATTTCAAGTAGAGCTAATTCTGCTACCAAGCTCCTTTCCCCTGTGACCATGAGTTCATTTAACTTCCATTTACTCTGGTTTGTCTATTGGAAAATGAGAATAATAACAGGTTTCCTTATAGCTTGGGGCTATTCTGAGGACAAATAGGGAAAAAGTGGTATTTAAGCATTTGTTTAGTCAGCACACTTTTATTTAGTCTCTGTATCTGATTTCTATTCTCAGAGGGGATATAATCCACAGTAGCATGGGCATGTACACAGACAGTTGTACTTTAGGCTAGTAAATGCAATGAAGGGCATGTAGTAAAACCCAGAAGTCTGGGCTATCACTTTTAGAAAGGGAGATAGTACTTGAGGTTGGTATAGGTTCAGAATTTCTAGAAGAGGAAATTTCTAGAGCTATGATATTGAATCCTTGTTTGAAAGTCTTAACTTCTCTTAAGTTTAATTCCTTAACGCTTTCAGTTTAATTTTATGAATGTATATTTGCTAAACAGCATTTCTAGTCATTGGAATAAGGGTTATCTTTCATTTTTAAAAAAGTTGTTGAGTGTCTCTTATATGCTGAGCATTGTACTAGGTGCTGTTTGAAATATAGAAAGAAATAATAAATAACCTTTGCCTCAAGATGTTATTACCTAGTTGGGGATTCTAATGCATTAAGGAAGAATGAGATAAGTACACTAGTAGGAATATGGGTAATATCTTATGGAGGCTCAGATCATGAAATGTCCATAACATATGGAAGGTTTTATAGATGAGATATTAGTATTTTATCTGGATCTTGACAAGATAATACAACATGGAAGTGAAGTGAGCTTCATCAAAGTCAGGAAAGCACAAAATTTCATAGATTCTCTGCATAGTCAGGATGGCTAGAGTGTAGTATGTGAAGAGATGCAGTGGAGAAGTAGGCTGGAAAAGGAAATAGGTCTAAAATTTAAGGGTTTTACCCTTTGTAGTGCCTACTAAGATCCCCACTTTAGAGTTATTTTTTTTT
>NW_006375627.1:0-1140 GCF_000327345.1 Myotis davidii | reverse complement strand
GGACTTAATTGTATCTAACATCTTGTCTAAAAATTGGGAATAAACAAGAAATATCCATGTGGAAATTTGGTTTGCCTTAAAATGTTACTCTTCTGTTCATTTTCTGTGCTCTTTGGATTCTCTATTCCCCTTCCTATGGGGAGTTATATATTCTGATCACAGTAGTGGGACCCAAGAATAATTGTTTAAACTGACTTCTCTAGGCAGCGCTCATCCTTTAATTTTTCATCCTATAAAGTATTAAAGTAAGTTAAATCTTGTTATGGTGAATTAGTAGTTGATTTACTGGAGTTTTGAACTCATTTTGCCAGAGATTTTTAAAATAGATTTATTACAGTGTGATTTTATCTTTATTATATGCTATTTTAGAGGAAATAGATTGTCCTCTCAGGGCTAGAAGCTACGGGAAGACATTCTTGGCACTTACTAATAGCTGATCATAGTTTTTAACACTTGGTGTTTGAAGTTTTCCAGCAAACTGGTGCAGCTCATGACCTTTCCTTTTTGACTGCCTGCTGTGTGCTGGGTACTGTACCAGGCACTAGGGCTACAGCGGTGATCCAGACCGACTCACTCCCGGCCTTCACAGAGCTGGGTGCTCAGCTGTAAGAGGACCTGGGCCTTGCTGTCATTGCTCACAGAGGGCACATAATGAATCAAAATTTATTACATGTTTTGGAAAGAAAGAAGAAGTCTGAATACAGCTTAACGGTTAAATATTAAATTCATAACATATGTCAGCCACTGTTGCTATTTGATAGCCTCAGTTATGATCACATTTTACTTAGTTATGGGCAAAGTTTCTAAACAGTGTTTTTCCGCTTCAATTCTCCCATTTGTCTTGGAAGTTATAGGACAGTAGATTTTGATTGATCTTTCACATTCTCCTCTTGAACTCTTAGAGGATTCTTTATTGCAGTTGTTTACCAGGGAATTTTTAGTGACATTTGAGAAATAAGACCTGTTTTATATATGGAGATGGTTTCTCTGTGATGTTCTTGAACCTCATGTTGGCCTTTGACAGAGATCTCTATTTTTATAGCCTTCATGCGTCATTGTCATTTCCAGCTAATAGATGCCTAAATTCACGTTCACATCCTTCCTGTCTGAGGACTTGTGGGGCATGGCTCATGCAGCTGA
>NW_006375626.1:0-1140 GCF_000327345.1 Myotis davidii | reverse complement strand
CCGGGCCTCTAGTATTGAATAATAGCAAGTGCAGTGTCATATCATTTATGTAAAATACAAACATATATATAACTCTTCCTATACTTTAAAGAAATACATGTGTGTATATGTGTGGGAAAACATAAAGATAGACCAGAAGTATATACAACACTCATGATATTGGTTGACTCTTGATGGAGAAGGGAAGAAATACAAGTTGTGGATAAGAGGGAGCCCAATGATACTTCAACTCTACATGTAATGTTTACTTGTTTACCTAAAAATGCCCATGTGAGCATGAAGCAATCTTTGCAACTGTCAACAATTACAAGATAGGAAAACATGCATTTGTTCTAATAATGCCATTCACCTTTTCCTGTTCTTATGATTAATCAAAAATTATAAAAAACAAAATGAAAAGACACCATGAATATAAAGGAAGTAAAACCTCAGCACTTAGTTTCAGTTAGAGGAGGCAGATCACATATACGTTCAGTTGTTTCTGTAGGAAATATCGCCAGAATTAATATTTATGGAATGTTTCTCACATGCTATGTGACACATTACCTGACATTCTCTAAGTAGTGTGCTAGAAAAAGAGCATCAGATAACACGAAGTCCTGGACTCTAGAACTATCTCAACAAAGAGCAACGTAATCTTTCAAAAAACACTTTTGAAATATAGGTCTAGAATGAAAGTTGGTCATTTTTAGAATGTACAATATCACATTGATACTGCTGTAATGAACCTGGTTATTAAAAAGAGGAAAGGAGCAAAGGGAAGGCCAAATGTATGGGCATCTCGTGTGCAGCTTTGCCAGGAAGCTGCAGTTTAACGGTCCCCAGGGAAGCCACCCATATCCCTGGGGGAAGGGACTGGGCAGGGAAAGAACAGACGCATGAGTAAGGTCTGGGTGACATAGGGAAGGTACTTATCTGTCGGTTACATCTGGGAACAGGCCATTGGCCAGAGTAGGTATGGCCACTGCAAGCGCTGGAAGATTTGCGATACTTAAGCTCCTAGGCAAAGGAGTTAGCTCTCTTGTTCGCTTGTGCTCTTGGGACTCTTGTCGCAGGGATCCTGCTCTGCTGGCTCCCCTGCATTCGCCCACATGGCGCACAGCCACATGGTCCCCACACACAATGGACTAATGGACTGCA
>NW_006375625.1:0-1140 GCF_000327345.1 Myotis davidii | reverse complement strand
GCGAAACTTACATGGAGGTAAACTAGAGACATGAATTTAAAAGGGTAGGATTCCACCCAATGATCCTAAAATTATTTCAAGGAATCAAGCCCCAAGAATGCATCATGAAATCAGAAGAGCATCAGAGGGGAAAGGAGAAAGAGAAAGTGAGAGGCTTTTAGAAGAGGCAGCGAAGGTTTCACCAGGCATCACATCACTGAAAGGGCTCAGACTCCAGATGAAGTTAGAATACAGAAGACTGTAGAAAGGGCATTTAAAATTATTAACTGATCAAAAATTTGTAGTTGTCATTAAAGAAAAAATACAACTTAGCAATCCAGTTCAGAAAGAAGAATACCCCCAGGAACATACAACATCTGTTTAATATTACAAGCCAACTGTCAACATCCTAAGTGAAGTTTTAATTTAATATTTTTTCTTTCTTGATGTTTTACCTTTAATCAATGCCTCATGAGAGTATCAGCTTTCTATAAGAAACTGTTAAATATAAAGAAATGTTATTGTAGCATGTTTATAAAATCATAGTTCGAGAACTTTTTATTTTTCCAAAGCCTGACCACAACTTAATTATCTGCAGGACATTCCAGGCTCACAATTGCAAGCTCCAGTTCCCAAGCAATTTTAAACAATATCTACTGTACAGGACAGAGGGTACACAACAGACCGCAACATGGTTAGATTTCCAAAAGCCAGCATTAGGCCCTTTAGACATGGTTTTTATTTTCATTAAACAATATTTGTTTCCTCACTAATCATTAAATGGTTTTCATCACTATTGCCTGTTTTCCTTTCACATGTCAGTTGCTAGTATCAATGTTTGTGTTCGTAATAAATAAAAAAGTGACCCACCCAGTTATTTAAAAATGAACACACACGCTGTCTGGTTCCATGATGTTGGAAGTTCAGATACTCGCACCCTGCACACTGTTACTCTGTAATCTAGACTTTAACAAACTTTAATGGAGTCACAGACTCTGTACAATAGTCCTTCAAACCAGATCTAAGCTCCGTGCCTGCTTATGTTATTGTGGGCAAATAAATCTAATCAGTGGTTCAAGACAGTTACTTGGGAAAATGGAAGAAGAAGAAGAAAAGACAGCAAGTTCATATTCCTGACCATAATGGGGAGGAGCTGAAAAT
>NW_006375624.1:0-1139 GCF_000327345.1 Myotis davidii | reverse complement strand
TCATCAAGAGCAATGTAAGCTGTCAGATCGCTAGAAGCAGAAAGGTAAAACGATTCTATATCTTCGTGAAGTGAAATTTCAAGTGCATTCGGAATGCACAGTAGTGCACCCTCAATAACTATCAAAATTTAAGAAAGATGCAAAGGAGCAATTTCATGATTACAGTATAAATGATATAATTGTTTCAACATTTTAACAGTCTTTGGCAAATGAGAACAGGAAAGAAAACATTTTCTTAGAGTGGAAAATGGGATATATAAAAAAATGTTCCCAAGTATGTAATTTTCAATGAGGCACAGATAGTATAGCTAGCACAAATAAAGTTTCATCGTGATTTGAAGGCTATTTCTTTTTTTTTTTTTTTAAGAACATACTCGGAGTTTGAATGCTAGTCTTACTCCAACTCTAAGAGAATACAATATACAGTATTCTAAATTTATGAATGCTAAGCTAGCACAGTCTTCTTCACATAAGAACATCTCTTACAGGTACTCAAGAGTACCACTGAATAGCAGATTACTTAATGAAATTTGCATTTATGTGTAGAGATGTTTTTTGTTGGCAGAAAGTCTTAAGGAAGGGTATATTATTTGCAGTGCCCTTTACATGCCAGTAGTTTTTATACACATTATCTTATTTCATTCATTAACATTTTGATAAGGCAATCATCATGGCTTTCATCCTAGATATGAGATCTCTGAGACAGACTGCTTACGTCTTAAAGCAGTAGCTAGAGTGATAACAAAGAGTGCTCTAGGTTTAGTGACTTGGGTTTCATCACGGCCCTGTCACATTTTAGCTATGTAACTTAGTGCAACTTACTTAATGTTTCGTATGACCAAGTTTTCTCACGGGTGGTAGCACCTACTTTTTAATGTTGTTGGGGTTAATGTAGTTTCTATAAACTGATTTAGTTTATATTAACTTGAGACAATGCCAGGCATTAGTTTCCGTACACATTGGCTTTTTTTTTTTAAGTCTCCTAAGGGTCTCACCACTAGTGAGTACAATTGCTGAAAGTCAAAGCCAAAATTTGTCTTACACAAAAGTCTATTTTCTTTCCATGTTTACACACTGCCTCCCTTCCCAATGGGGACAGATCAGAGAAGAAAGTAAAAAGTCTTTAAAGGAGGGAAAGA
>NW_006375623.1:0-1140 GCF_000327345.1 Myotis davidii | reverse complement strand
TTTTAAAAAGGCAACTGGCTTGCTGGGAGCTAGACCTATTTCCAACCATCTCCTTTACCCGCTTCACCCAGGGTGGGGCACAGTGGGAAACCACGGCCATCTAAGCTCAACCCTCTGAAAGGAGCCACCAATCAAACTCCAGATTTCAGAAGACTTCCTGGTTGGAAAGATACTCCCCAAACGAATCCTGGCACTGGTTTCCTTGAATTTTATTTTAGGAAACATACCAATGGAGGTTTCCAGCTCTGGACTGAGGAAATCATACCCGTAAATCTACAGGAGATAAACGATTCTAGAAGCTTAATGGGGGTTCAAAGCCTCAGGAACTTCTAGAAGCTCCCAGGAGGCAGACACCTGAAACTTTAGAGCTCTGTAAGATGAGTGGAAACAATTTTCCTTCCAGGATGCTTAAGGGCAGCCTTGCCTGGGAAATTCTTCAAGAGCCACTCAGCTCTGTTTCTGTAAGATGATGGCACAGAGAAAACCCAACAGCAACATGACTACCTGAAGACCGTTCTTCTGTTTGGATGGGGATGGATTAGAAGCATCTTTTAGGAAAGAGACAATGATGAGGACACTGTGCTTGCGTAGTACTTTGACATTTCCTATCCATTTTATATCTACATTACCTGCTTTTATCTTTAAACAACTATGTAAATTAGGTACACCAGCCGCCTTTAATCCCATTTTACAGATGGAAAAACTGATCTTTAGATGGTCTAATTGATTATCCAGATTTGTATTTAATTAGAGGTAGACCTGAAATTTTTTCCCATCTACAATGCTTTCTAATGCTCCATCCAGGCTCCTAGCTGAGTCTGGACTAAGTGAAAGGAGTTGAAAGTTCGTATGATGCTGGCTCCTGTCACAGAAACAAATACATTGCTGTGGCTCAAACCTTCCTTCTGAGGAAATACCTTTTCCAAATGTTTTCATTAAAAGGAGTCAAAATTCCTATCCTATAGAAGTTAAATTGGAGTCTCTTTCCTTTCAAATTCTATTAGTTGATGTCAATTATGTGACCACTATTTCCTGAACGTGACTTCTGAAATATATATGAAGGAATGTCACCTTAGGAAAAGAATTTTCTCTAAAAATTATATAAAAAGTTGTTTCATATAATTTGAAACAATTTGGCCC
>NW_006375622.1:0-1140 GCF_000327345.1 Myotis davidii | reverse complement strand
AACTAGGTAAGAAATTCTTTTACTGCATATTACACGAGGTGTATATGTTCAACGGGGTGGGGGAGAACTTTCAATGGCTCGGTGAACAGAAGCGATGTAAATTAGGACACTGGACAGTGAGTTCTCCACAGCATTCCTAACTAGCATATTATAAAGCACAGTGATTTGCTATTTCCTTCACCTAAATTTTGCTGCTTTATAAGCACTAGAGCCTGCTAAGATGGTTCAAAGAGGTAGCAGTTAGCAAGGGAGACCATCTCTTCAACAGAAGAGAGAAGAGATGACTGGCCCCTCTTCCTCCTCAGAGCCCCTGCTGTAGGGTAGGGCTCTCTTTATACGATTTATACCTTAGCAGGAATTGCTGAGATTGTCCTTCAGACTCTTCAACAGCAAGGACCATGAAAGTGATTATTTCCACCTTATATAAATGCCCCCTACTACCAAACATTCACAGATGTGGCCCGAGAGCAGTTAGTGTGCTAGACAGAAAACACCAAAAGATGGTGTCAACATCTTGGCCCACAAAGATGTCCAATCAGAAGGTCTTGGGTTTGAATCCTTTGCCTACCATGTTCAAGCCATGTGATCTTGGGCAAGAAACTTAACCTGTAGTCACATCTTTCCTCTTCTGTAAAGTATAGAGAATCACATCTAGTTCATTAAAATAATCTCATCCCTTTAGGGGGAAAAAATGAGTTGACGTCTATAAAGAGCTCAATAAATGGTGACCATTATGATGACTTGGGGATTTTTGTCTTTAGTAAATGTGGCATTTTTACCACAGAGACATGCTATAGACATTGCAGCTTATTCTTCAGCCCAATGTGTTCTAAATAGAAATGCTGAAAAAGTAACCAAAGGTCGTGGGTTTAGGAATAGAAGGAAGAAACACTGAAATACATAATTATGCAAATGTGCTTTTACCTTTTAATGCCCACTGGCTGCAAAAGGAAATGAAACTGCCAACCATATTTGGCTTTAGATCTAACCGATTTAGAGATCTTCCAAGGATCAACATTCTAGTTTTGAGGCAGGAGGGTATGATGTCATTTACAAGATGCATTCTTTCTGTTGTAGTTATCCCATTCTAAAGCACAGGAAATCTTTCAATTTTACAGCACCATTGCTTTTTTTTTTTTT
>NW_006375621.1:0-1139 GCF_000327345.1 Myotis davidii | reverse complement strand
GGACTGGGTATTGAACTATGTCTGCAATGTCACAGCTTTTTCGTTCCTACAAGCCCTGAGCACCCAATCAATGAGACTAAACCAACCATGAGTTCTTACCTCTACGTTCCAGATCAGAAGGCAGGTTGTGGGTGAATTGCCCAATAAGGCGGTATCCATAGGTCTGAGCCTCAATCTATAGCTCAGCTAGCAGAGGGTCAGAGAGTCTCTTAATTCAATTTCCTGTAATCTCCAAGTAAGTGCAAAATTTCAAAAGCTTCCTAAAATTAGTTGGTTTAAAAAATTGAACTGGGTTCACTGAAGAAGTTAAGGTAAAGTTAAGGTTTTCTAAAGGCTGAGCTTGCTGAATGTACCTTTCCTGCTCGTACAGTCACTTATTCATATTGGCAAAGGAAAGACGAACTTTTGCTTCATTGATGCTGCGGTGCCCTTTATGAAGATAAAAGTGCAAAATATGGTGAGGTTGGGGGACTAAAAGAAATGTAGTAAGCAACACACAGACTAAAATAATATCTGGATAAAGTTTAAGAATAGCTTTAAACAGCTGCTCGCCTTTTGACTAAAAAGAACAGAAAGTTTGTAGCATGAATCCTGCGTGGAGTACAGAGTTAAGTCCAGTTTCATCACCAGCTCATTCCTGTACTTCTCTGAGCTTGAGTCTAGAAAACATTGGTCCCAAATATGAAAGGGGAATGATGTCGTGTCCTATAAGAGTGCTGTTATTTCCTTAACCTGTGAGTCTTCCTTTATGCTTGACCCTAAGAGGTGAGGATCTAGTCTAGGCCCTTTGCCCTCCCTTCAACAGCTTCCACAGCAGAGCTATACAACTCTGCCTGCTCTGTCAGGGTTCCCCCGACTATGGAAACCATTGTCCGAGAAATGTCTTGGGGTGCAAAGATGAAGACAACATTGATAAGTTCCCATGGGTATACCCACGGCTTAAACAAGACAGTCTCCCTATAGATGTGAAATTTTAGTGACAAACTAATACCAAAAAGAGAAAGAAAATATCTTTGTAGCCTCAAAATTCACAAGAATTTCTCTAGAGGCCAGTGGATTCAAATAATGTGTGACATGCTCATTTATAACCTGAAGTGTTATCTTTCATGTCACAAAAATGCTTTTTCTTTTTTGCCTCC
>NW_006375620.1:0-1139 GCF_000327345.1 Myotis davidii | reverse complement strand
CCTGGGCAGAAAAAAAGGTTCCCCACCCCTGAAAGGAGCTAAGAATAAAGGGGACCAATTCAAATATGCAGATGAAGGATAATAGAAATAATATTTGGCCAACGCTTGCTCTGTGACCAGGAACTGTGCTAAGTGTTGTTGTTTTTTCAGGGATAATTCACGTGAATTCTCACAAGCACTCATGAAGTAAATCATGATTGTTATCCTCATTCTTTAGATGAGGAAACTGAGAGGCAATGATGTCAAGAAACACGTTCAAGGTTATAGCAGCAGTCACAGTGGGGCTGGCATTTGACCTCAGTATGACTCCAGAGACCATGCTCATAACTATTAAGTGAAACAGGACAACATCATGCTCAGGTTTTCTCTACATGTATGTGCACACAATCAAATATTTTGAGGCAAAGTTTGGGTCGGTGCCAACACCAAATCTCTTACAGACACCTGCCTTATGACCAAGAGATTTTAATGTTGTCAAATGTTGGTTGTAATTACATTTCCCATGTCCATATTATTGAAATGTATTAAACCATGTGAAACATTTTACAATTTTTATGGAACTTCTCCATTTACAAACACTAGCACAGTTAAGATGGATTCTTACCTTTTCCTCTGAGTGATTTCTAAAGTTCTATAGAAAAGCTAAAAACGCTCAACTCTAGAGTTATTTATAGACTTTAACACCAACATTTTAGTATATTAATGCGTGTGTGTTCCTAACTCACCTTGAAAACTGATGTTAGGTGATACCTATTCTATAGATAAAGAAAGTTGTGGCTGCAAGTGATGAAGCCTAAAATATAGCCAAAAATAAATAAATGCACATTTTGTTTCCTTATTGGGCCCACACTGATGTAAGCATCATCAGAGGTGGGAGGCTAGCCTCCCAGGTTTTTAGTTTCTTACCATTCAGTAGGACTTAAGAGAACAAATGTAAATACTTTGCCTCATGGTCCACTGGGCCCTGGAGTTCTGAGTTCTAACCTAGCTCTACTCCTCATTCCCTTATCAAGCACCATTTCTTTAGAAAGGGTTAGAAATTATTATATTTCTAATCTAAAACTGTTAAATCATTGGGTGAATTAAAGTTGCAAATTCTAAATGAGAAAACATTGGCAAATTGGAAAGTCGTTGGCTGA
>NW_006375619.1:0-1139 GCF_000327345.1 Myotis davidii | reverse complement strand
AACAAGAAACAAACATCACAGCACATTGTTCAGAGACAAAGTAATCCACAGAGCCAGACTCAGCTATCACTCTGATGTTGGAACCATCAGATAGAGAATATAAAATAACCATATATTATTTCACTGTTAGGTGATTAATATGTTAAAATCTAGGAAGAAAAAGATTGGCAACATGGATAGACACATGGAGCAAAGAGGTAGAAACTGAAAGAAATAATCAAATAAAAAGCTTGGCAATAAAAGTGAATTCTGCCTTTGAGGGGCTCATCAATAAATTCAACACCACAAAATAAAAGAATCACTGAAAATGAAAATAAATCAATAGAAATAATGCAAGGAGAAACACAAAGAAAAAAAAGTAAAAAATGAAACAAGGTATCCAAGAGCTCTCGGGTAATATCTAATATGTCAAAAAATAAAATCCCAGAAGAAAAAGAGAAATAGAAGAAAGCATAAAAAGTATTTGAAGAGATAAGGGTCAAAACTCCAAACTACAAATCCCAGAAATTCATCAAATACCAAAGGTGTAAATATAAAACAAACACAACTATGTAAGCACATTATTGACAAACTGCTGAAAGCTAAAAATAAAGAACCTCCATTGGAAGCTACCCCAAAATGAAAATCAGAATTGCAGCAGACTGCTTGGTATAACAATAGAAAATACAGTGGATTTGTAACTATAAACTACACAAATTAAAAAACAATGGAATGGCATTTTAAAGTGCTGGAGAGAAAATAAATGTCTACTCAGAATTCTATACCAACAAAAAGTGACACACAGCTCTGGAAAGAATTCCTGAAATGGTAGAGAGAAACTCCAGGTTTCTGGCAAAACAAGTACTTAACTAATGGAAATTATTAAAAACAAACAAAGAACCAGTGTCCTAGGAGCATGCAGTAGTTTTCAATCATGGCTGTAAGAAAATTACCACAAAATGAATGGCTTAAAGTAATAACATTATTATATTACAGTTCAGAAATCCAAAGTAGGTATCACTCAGCTAAAATCAAGGCAAATGTACATTCCTCCTGAAGATTTAGGAAGAATCCACTCCCTTGCCCTTCCTAACTTCTAGTGATCACCCGTATTCCTTGGCTCATGCCTCTTTCCATTTTCAAAAATGTTAGTCTTTCTT
>NW_006375618.1:0-1139 GCF_000327345.1 Myotis davidii | reverse complement strand
TTTTTTTTTTGGCTTTAAATAGGTTTTGACTAATTTAATAATATTTATTTGAAGACACCTCTCCTTGTTAATTTGAACTACAACATGAAATGGAGATTTATTTTCTCGATTGTGGTTGACTTTATAATAGCGTACTGATTATTCATTAAAATTAAGCTCTAAGTCCTCTCTTATTGGTTCTTGTGTAAGCAGTGGATCTCAATTCTGCAGTTAGAATCTTTTGGGGAGCATTAGAAACACAGCGATGTCAAAACCGTATCTTGGACCAATTCAATCAGAATCTATCATGAAGTGGGGACCTAGACCAGTTTTTTTACTTAATTTTATTTTTTAAACTCCCTGGAAGTTTCTAATGTGCTCCCAGGATTATTAAGTATTAGTCTGTACCCTCTGGGATGAATTTATCAACAAAGTAATTACAGGATATTTCTTTCGTGATTTCAATCCTAAAGACGTCCAATAAAAAAGTTCCACTTTTCTCATGTATCCTGCCCTGTGTCTCCTAATCAGGATTAGGAGAGCATCAATATCTCAGCTCCTTAAGGTGGGAGATTAATGCATTCTCAAAGACAATTTCCCTGTTCCTCTAATCCCTCCAAATTGTTTTCTTACTTGCTTTCAAGTAATCTTCAGTACCATTAACGAGTGTCATGAAACTTAAGGTGAGTAAACTCTGCTGGGTATGAGTGATTCTGTAGATCATATCCTAATATGACAACTTAGATTATCCAGGAATCCTCTGGGATTATAAATTTGTGTGCATTTTTATATGCATTTTTCCCTGGGGAAAGGAGCTGTACATTTTATTAGGTCATGCATAGAGACTGTGACCTTCAGATAAGTGAACAATCTCAGGATTAAGAGATCTGTGAATGTATTTTATTCTAGAAAGTTAGTTTTCTGACTCACAGAATGCTTGCAAGGATGAAATGAGATAAATGTGTATGAGAGGAAATATGAACTATAAACACTATACAAATATATCAATACAGCCATGGTTTCATGTGGGAGAAATCAATGATGAGAAATATATATGTATATTTGGTAACTTAAAATAGAGGAACATCTTAGGTTTAGACAAAAATGGTTGTGATCTTGAAAGAGCAAAATTGCTTAGCAGGAGTTCTCAACCTGTGGGT
>NW_006375617.1:0-1139 GCF_000327345.1 Myotis davidii | reverse complement strand
TGCTTTACAATCTAGACAAGACAAAATCACAAGACAAATCATGTCACTTCCTCTGTTCAACATGCTCCAGTGATCTCCTCTCTTACCCAGGGAATATTCACAGTCATTATATGTTATATCTGACTCCTTTCCATCATCTCAACTGCTCCAACTACTCCCCCCTTTATATACTCTCCTACATCCACACTAGCCTTCAATATTTTCTTAAACTCACCAAACATGCTTCAACATCAGACTTCACACTTGCTGTTCTCTCTGCCTGAAATATTCTTCCCCCAGGTACCCACATGATTTACTGTCTCACTTCATGCAGGTTTCTGCTGAAGTGTCATCTTATTAGAGGGCTCTTGACATAAAAATAACAACAACCTCTCCCTCAATTCCTGTCTGCATTCACTCTCTTCTCTACCCATCTTGTTTTTAGTTTCTAGATTTTCATTCCTCAACATACTACATATCTGGTTATTTCTTTTCTTGTTCCCCATTACAAGGTAAGATCACTGAGTATAAGGCCTTTGCTTCATTTATGGTGTCTTCCAGACCCTGAAACAGGGCCTACCACATAGTAAAAATAATAAAATCTCTGATGACCTAGCTCTATTTTCCTCTCAAGCCTTATTACTTCCCCGGTATGTGGTACTCCAGGCACAACAAGCAACTTGCATTTCCTTAACCCTGATTGTTCTATCTCATTCATTCCTTCGACAAGCTCTTACTTCCACCTGTGTCACCTTCACTCTCTCCGTTCTCCTGACTTAAAAGTGAGTTTCCTTCAGAGACTTTTTCTTGACTGCTCACTTCTGGCTGGTGTCTTTCCAGTTGCTCCTAGAGTACTTGTGCTTTTTTCTCGTGCACAACTTCCCTCTTCAGAATCTACTGCAGCTAGCCCACTTCCGTGCCCACTTCTCAAGACCAGGGACAATATTTTATTCACTGTTGGAAATTGGTGGAAAAGTTCAGATGATATGAAATTACATACTGGGTGTTTGTTTCTTTGTTTGTTTGAACACACCACATAAGATGGGGTATGAAGAGAGGAAGAGGAGAAAGAAAAAGAGTGATGTAGACTAGAGAAGAAGGTTGGGGGTACTCAGAGTCTTACAAATAGGAAAGAGAAGAAGTAACTTCAGTCTCAAGAT
>NW_006375616.1:0-1139 GCF_000327345.1 Myotis davidii | reverse complement strand
AAAGATATCCTGAAAGTATATGATAAAATTCCCTGTCCTGAGAACAAGAGACTTGATTCTTACTTCAGGTCTGTTAGAATATTCTAAATGTGTGCCTCCTAGGTATTTAACCAGTTCCAACCTCAGTTGTGTGATCTATAAAATGGACCTGGTCTGGATGATTTATTGAGGTTCTGTCTAACTGTATTGCCCTCTAAAACGGAAAGTTATGCAACTACATGCGTAATTAGACATTTCCCCCATATTTCATCTTGAAGAAAGTTTTACTTTTAGACACTAAAATATTTGTCTCCATTAGAAATATTCTCAACCTCCAGATTTATACATTTTTAAAGACCCAGATAGCCAGTTAAAAATTAAAAATAGTCCCTGCCTAGATATAGTTTAACTTTCATTTGTTTATTGGACATGAGTTATGAACTCTGCTGAGTCAGCTCAGACTACGCTGAGTCTGCATGGACTCACAGGTGGAGATTCATGTGAGGAATCCCTGCCCACTCCTCCAAATTTTCCAACTCCATCAAAATTGGGTTCTTTATTTAAAACCATTAATTTACCATATGTTACAAATTATATGTTTGCATAATTGTTCCCATTATATTAGGAAATCCTCTACATGACCATGTTAGTGCCTTCGAAGTCCCCATAGCTTTAACCACTCTGCCCCTGGATTTGAAGACAGGCTGTTTTATCTGGCTGTAAACACGGGGAAGTTTTAAACTGAAAACAGGAGAAAACTAAAAGGAAAGCAAAACCCATTTTTATAAGAGAGACTCAGCAACTTGGACAGTAAACACTCCAGCTCCCCTTGAACATCAAGCTTTCTCGCCTCAGTGGGAAAAACAGATCTGAAGGGGGAATGAAATGTAAAGTAAAGGCTGAGGACTCACTGAGATGCCAACATCATGGGAAGAGAGAAGGGCAGCGAGCACCATCTGGCTGACCTGAGCTCTGAGTGACCAAGTGGCCACACCCTTACTACAGAGCCCCACAACGAAGGCTGTGTGTTATAAAGGAGGATAAAGATTAAAAACCCGGGGAAGCTTTAAGAACACTTTCCATGTTATTGAGAATGAAATTAAATAGGAGGACTGAAAAGTATGTGCAGAGTGGAATGGGAAAAGGGAATAATCCATGCT
>NW_006375615.1:0-1139 GCF_000327345.1 Myotis davidii | reverse complement strand
ATTATAAACCTACTTTTGCTCCACCCTGTATGATAGCTAAAAGTAGTGCTTGATATTGAACACTGAACTAAGTAGAGAATAGAAAAAGTTATCAAGAAGGAAAATTTGATTTTCCTTTCATACTCAGTAGCTAAAAGTAATAGGAAACTGACTAGATAGCCTGATAGTGTGATTTTATTTTCTGGAAAATAAATATGATCACTGCCCCAATACAATTAATGGCAAACTACCTAAGTTTTACATCCTAAAAGTGTTACCTTTAAGTATTATATCATATTTTGTGAAGTGTATCTCTTTAAAAAATCAGCTTTCACAAAAATTTCTTTCACGAAACTAGAAAAAAGACTTTTGCTAAACATGGCAGTTGTTCAGAGCTTGCTATCGTCTATCTGCGGGCACTGCAGGAATTATCTGAAGCCATCACAGTCATGAGCAGTTATGAGTGAAGACCACTCCGATTGTACTGACAAGACCAGGAGAGGCCGGTTAAGAGAACAGCAGATGGGATTCAGATTAAAATATTAGAAAGACATTTCAACTCTAACTGAAATATGCTTTTTTGGAAAGAAAAGAAAACAAACACCCTTTCCCCAGAAATTTCTGAGGACAACGAAGACTACAGAATAATGCTTCTCAGAAACAGAAGAGGAGCTTAAGGTTTTCCATTTGAATTAACTTCTGATTCTGATGTTAAATGTATATTTTTTATAAAAGCCACTCATACACCTGAGCAGTAATAGCACCCTTTGCAGCAATAAGTTAAGTATATGTATGAGGGTGCCTATACCTCATAGTCACAGCAACTTAACTAGCTTTTCAAAACAGCTCTACAAGTACTTCTTGAAAGCACAGTATTTGTTTTAGATGTTTCTTAATCCATTCATGAGACAGTCATTGATTGCTGGTTATGTGTTATACACTGAGATGGATGCTGTAAGATACAAAGGTAATCTGTACTGTATTATAGGAAAAGGTATCAACTAAACTTACTGTCCTGAGATATTGTCTTTGTGCGTCACCTCTTCCAGTGGCCAAGGGACCAATTTTATTAAAGTAGCTTGTCTCTTTTCCTCATTGTTGTTTTTAAATTATGGCATTCAAACAAACAATCCTAATTATGGAAACAAAAGAAAAAAAAA
>NW_006375614.1:0-1139 GCF_000327345.1 Myotis davidii | reverse complement strand
AAAAAAAAGATAAAACTTGAAATAGTTCTAAACTTGTCCTCCTATTCTGTTGGGGTGTGGCTGCTTCTTCACACCTTGAGGGGGGAGGGAGGGACTACATTCACATCGGTTTGAGGACCCAGTGCAGAGTTCAAGCAGCAAAACCCCAATGTAGAGCTAGTTTCAAACTTGACACTCATTGTCTAAAATTACCACTGGAAAGAGGAACAAAGAGCCACTGCAAATGAATGAACTATGATACAATGTTCTTTCCAAAATGTCTTCATTTTGCAACCGTAATTACATGGATATCTGCTTTAGGCCATTTTCGATGTGTGCGTGTATATGATATATATATGTGTGTGTGTAACATATATATCAGCACACGGTTTGAAATCCAGACAGGGTAACAGCAACAAACTTAACTCTGTATATATATAGATATAGTTTTAACAACATGATACTTCAGTAAGACTTTTGTTAATTCAGTAGTACAAGCTATTTCTGTCCTACAAAAATTTCATTTTATAGCTACGAGGGTGAAAGTGACCTATTACATTTACATCTCACATATCCTGGTATACGAACAGTACTTACCTGAATTTGAGCCCAAAACTAGAAGTCTTTCGTTTTAGCACGTGAAGAGCTGCCTCGCTTCTAACAGCCTTAAATCATAGACGAGTCACATTTCCAGAGTCTGCAATTACTGGTTTTAAAAACTGCAACAAACAGGTGAATCCAAACTTTTAATTACAATGTTTTTATATACAAGTTAGATAACACAGCTCAATAAGACTTCGCTATCATCCTAAACCCAACACACACATTCTCCACTAAGTTAGACAGGTCTTAGGGTTTTCCTTCTCCTTACAAATAATGTACAAATTTAGAAGTCGCTGGTAAAACTGATATATAAGATGGCAAATGAGAGGTGACACTTCCTGTTGGTTCCAGAATTGGTCCAGCAAATTCTGTACCCTGCCGCTACGTTTCTTTACGGATCTGTTACATGCAGGAGCTCTTTTCACAAGAATTGACTTCAAACTCAAGAGAAGTTAAGTTTACAGTACTGTGTATAGTGACTCAGATTCAAGGACAAATGTGGAGAAACGTTAACAGGTGAAAAATTCGGCCTTTGACGCTGCCCTTAAGATCATGTC
>NW_006375613.1:0-1139 GCF_000327345.1 Myotis davidii | reverse complement strand
AAAAAAGAAAACAAAACAAAACAAAACAAAAAACCTATCTGGTTCATCATAACATACTCTTTCCTGATGCTAATCTCATTTCTTCACTGTGATCCTCTACAATAATAGTGGTCATCTAAGTACTGTTAATCCTTTTAGCAAGCACTAATAATTATGCATTAGTACAAATAACATTAAAGCCTTTTTGCAAATAATTACATATATAATGGATGTGTCTTTTAAAAGTTGTTTACAGCTAATTAACCAATGAATAATTGTTTTCTCTTCCTGAAAGAGGGAAAGCTTACGTTGGAGTCACAGTTAAAAATGCTTTTTTCCAGTTTTACAGATGTTGTTAGCAATTAAAACGGTTAAAACACTATTAAAAAGAAATTCTTGTATTAAAGGGCTTCCTCATTCCAGTTGCTGCAGTTTCGCAGCTACTGCATCTTTTAAAAATCATTTCCAGTTTGAAAGGGCACCAATGGCCTGAACAGAGCAGACCCCTTTCCACAGAGTTCAGACCCTTTGGTATCGCCACACCGTGTGCTTGTTGCTATATGACTAGTTTAATTGTGGGCTGTAATAAAGGTCATAATTAATATCCCAACACAGACACTAACAAACAATTTTAAATTGCCAGCATAATCAAATGATGCAAACATCTATGAGCTACAAAAGTTCATTGCCGCAACTGACAATTTCTTAATTGTATTCAGTCATTCATGGAAATTTTATTAACATCGAACTGATGTATCCTGCCCTTACTCTGTCACAACACCAGGGATCTAATTTCATTATTTTCCACAAGATTTGCTTGACTACTGCCATGATTCTAATATTGCTTTAGTCCAGATGTTTATGCTATTTAAATTAGGAAGAAAAGGCTTTTGGGTAAACACAATTAAAGAAGTTTTTTTTTTCAAATTTAGTTTAACAAACTTCTTTTAATTAATGCATATAGCTGCAATGTGGAGGCTTTTTCACTGGTTTTATGCTCATTTCCTACTGTGTGCAACATATACTGAGTGTACAGCGATAGCTAAGTATAACCACCTTTTAATTTTTCACTTACATCTGAGTGCTCATTAAAGTGAAAAATATAAGTACATGACTGCACTTTTAACTTTAATCAGTCTTGTATGTATGTGTGGGGGGGG
>NW_006375612.1:0-1139 GCF_000327345.1 Myotis davidii | reverse complement strand
AAAAAAAAAGAAATTTGGAAGTTAATATAATCCTTTTCCCCCTCCATATTGATTATTCCTTTGCTCTCTTCTCCGTTTTCTTAGGGTCTCTCTGTGTTATCACTTCTTCTCTGTAGACCCTTCTTCTTCCAAACCATGTTCACTTTCTTAATTATCCTCTTCCTTTTTTCTCTCCTTTTCTCCTAGCCTTACTACAGCTCTTCATTTTTTTCTGCTTCTCTTTGAAACAAACTAGAATAAAGCTGATTTTTGGTTAATAAGATCATATTATGCTATTAAATATCCTGCTTAGTCTCTTAATTTCATTTGGGTTATGTACTGTTGACTGCTGATTGTTAACGGGTTCTGAAATAATCACATTAGGTTAGCTGAGAAGCACATATCAAGCATTAATAGCTTCATGTTCCTAAATCAGAAAAGCTACTGGTGAGCTCTGAATCGAAACCAAGGTAGCTAATATAATTCTTGCTTTTAAATTACATTATTTAATGTGATTCTTTCTTCCTTTACTACATGTATTCTCCCATGCAGCTCCATTAAGTTTCAGTGTTTTAGGCCTGTCATGTATGTATCATATTGTGATGTATGCACACAGATATTATAGTCTTAAATATTTTGTCCTGACATATGCCTGTTATGTATAAGGTGTTGTGAGTTTATTAATACCACTCTTGATAAACAAAATATTTGGATTTTAAACTTTCTCAGTTATTGTGCATCATTAGCGGCTGTGCTTTTTAGTCTTAAAATTCACCTGAAAGTCAGCCTAATTTTATTTAATATGTATTCTACTGAGAGTGGTTTAAAGAATTAACCTGCTTTTTGTTAAAAATCTGTATCCTTCTTATGCTTTCTTTTTCTTTTCTTTTCTTTTTAGCAGTAAGGATTATCTAAATTGTGAGAGATAACTGTTCTTTGAATTTTTGCTTAGTGACTTTGCACCTTTGTCACTATAACGCCTCTGTCTTGGGAGAAGCCAAGTGGGGGACTGTTGATAATTCCTGCCTCTCCTTCCCCATGTCCCCCATCTTTTTTATTTGACTCTAGAGTTCCTTGTTGTTTGTTTTAATTGAATATGAAGTGGCAGCAAACTTTCAGGAAATATTGTAATATTTTGTTTTAGAAGCAATAAGTACATT
>NW_006375611.1:0-1138 GCF_000327345.1 Myotis davidii | reverse complement strand
GGTTAATCCACTTGGGGAAGACACATCACATGTGAATAGTACTGGCTCTGAGGAAGCAAAACTTAAAAAGATCAGATGATCTTAGTGGACTGCAAGCCAAACTCCTGACAGTGATGGTCAGGACCGAAGGGCGAATACCTGCAGCAGTGACCGATGATATGAATGTGTTTTTTGGCCATTTTCCAGGACAAGGCAGTTAAATGGCACCTGTGCTGGCTTGGTGGACATGGAACTCTTTCTCCATTACTCCCTCATCCCATCAGTAAGTAAAGCAGGAGAGGGTGGAGGAGGGGATAAAAGAGGAACTGGGCTGCTCCCATACACAAGCTCCCATAAGGGCCTGAAGAGGTCAGCAAATTTTTTGACGTTACACACTGGAAACACAGGCAAAAGGAGGCCTTTAAGGGTGTAGAGTAGGAGATCCTGGCTTTTCAGGGAAGCAATGATGGAGCTGGGTTCTATTGAAAGATGCAAGGGAGAGCATTTCAAGCAGAAGGAAGGGCATGTGCAAAGGCTCTCTGTGTGTGTATGTGTTGTGGGGAGGATTGGAGAGTGTGAGTAACCGGGAGGGCTGGTGTGGCTGGAGTGAGTTGAGGTGGAACTATCCAGGGAGGTGGGCAGGGTCAGGCCAGGAGGAGCACTGTGGGGCTCTGTGCAAAGGAGTTTTGCCTTTATTCTAAGTACAATGGGAAGTAATTAGAGTGTTTCTAGCATGAGGGTGGTGTGATCAGATTGATGTTTTGAAATGTTCACTCTGGTTGCAGTGTTGGGATCATGTTGGAGGCGGGCCAGAGAGGCCGCAGGAAGACCAGTTAGGAGATGGTTGTGGGGGTCCAGGTGAGAGGCAATTTTACCTCATCCTAGATGATGGTGGTCAACTCAAGACATTTGGGAGTAAAAGCAATAGGACTCGGTAATGGGTTGGATAGAGAAGTTAAGGAGAGGGAGATGATGAGGATGACTCTGGTTTCTAACTTGCACAGCTGGGAGGATGGTGGTATCTGCCATTTTCTAGTTAAGGAAAATATGAAGAGGTCCAGGTTTGGGGTGGATGAAGGAATTGGGCAGGGAGGAAAAGGAAAGCTCATTACAAAACATTCTGGAAGCTCCAGGTCAGGGGTCCTCAAACTTTTTAAAC
>NW_006375610.1:0-1138 GCF_000327345.1 Myotis davidii | reverse complement strand
CTCTCTTTACCGTCCGCCTTCTGCCTGCCACGGCCAGAGCGGGCAGTCAGTGAATCTTCCCCAAGTCCCGCTGACATTTAATACCTGGCTTAGCGGCAAAGACTCAGAGAGGGGTGAAGCGGCCCCTCTGGCATTCAGGTAGGTCCAAAACCTTCATTTCTACCAAAACTGAAAGATGGGCACCTATGTTTGTCAACTGTAAGGGGAAGACCCTTCAGCAGCGGTTAGTTAGCAGGTGGACTGGATGTCCAGATGGGGAAGGGATGATGTCGAATTTGGAAACTCTGGGGCCTTCTGGTCTCAAGCTGCTGCAAGGATTTAATCCCTGTGGCATCAGAGCCCATTATTAATCTTAGCGCATAAATGCTTCTCTGGCCTAAATGTCACAAGGAAGACCTCATTCTGGTTTGACTGCCAGCAAAACAAAACAAAACAAACAAACAAATCAGATAATGTATGCCTCAAACCTGATTAACCGCGCCAGGTATGGTTAATTCATGCACCAAATGACTGCAGTTGCATGAGGTCACCTGCTATTTTGGAGCAATCAGAAAAACATCGGTGACACTGATGAGTAAGTTTTCATGCTTTGGAGTACAGTGGTTTTCTTTGAGAGGAAAAAGAGTCCGCTCAGGCACAAGAAAATACCAGCCCAGACCTCACACCATCAGTCCTCTTTTGATTCTCAGCTACGCCCTGGCTTCACGGTGCACAAATGAACATCTCCCAGCTGAGAAACGTTCGCATGGGGTTGGGGAAAATTGTTTAAGTTTATTGAGCCTATAGAACTGTCTTTGAAAAAGAATACTGAATGTGTTGATTTTGAAACTTCCTTTGGTTGAAGAACAGTGTCTTCTTTTTCAAAACCTGCCTGTTTTATCCAGCCTATTTAATGAAAGTTAGTTATTTTAATTCTAATATAACCTTTTAAAACTCTTACAAGAAAAGACGTCACTAATATAGGCATATTAAAACCATGGAAAATATACAATAGTCTATTCTAGTAAAAACATATTCAAGTGAATAAAGCAAAATTTCAAAAACTAAATAAATATTGCAAAATAATGTGAAAACACCTTCAATGTTCCTGTTTATTCTTTACATACCTAAGTTATCTGGTCACGGTTCAGTTATGGGT
>NW_006375609.1:0-1138 GCF_000327345.1 Myotis davidii | reverse complement strand
TAATGAAAAAAATACTACATTACTATGTCATTTACTACTATATTATATTATTATACCCAAGGGAAAATTTATATAGATGCATGGAGATGTTAGATATGTTGTGTAACCTTCTTTAAATCCCATCATTGCAAAGTTTCACTTTTCTTAAGTGAACATTTCATTTAAAATTATGGGCATATATTTCAGTAAAAAAGATTTTGCTTACAGAAGCAGAAGACATCAGATGTATAGTTTCAAAATAATTCAATTTTATTTTTACATTTGACGTGCAAAAAGCTACTTCTGCAATGCAGGTGTTCATGTCACTGAATAACTTAAGAAAGCCTTCAGTTGATTCTAGTGATCTTTAGTCCAAAAGAAAATACTTAGTGAAATATCTTGATTCTTGAGCCAAAAATAAACTGGATGGAAGATTGAATCTACTTTCATTCTGTTTTACATTTTTAATTATGTGAAAATGACAAAAATCATGCTTTGAAAAGTAAACACATGATAATCTTATCCTTAAAGTTATCTTAATGAGCATGGGAAGAAATGGGGAATAGCTATAAAATAAGAATGGCCATCACTGCTTGAATATTCTTTCCCTTCCTGACAAGTTATGGTTATGCAGCAGAAAAATAAATAAATAAATATGAAGGAAGAGTAAAAAGACTGCTTCCTCCCCATGTCAGCTTCACTTTCCCTGTCTGAACAATGGATGATTAATACATATCACACAAGGCATTGCGTTTAAAACCACAGTTAACATGTATTACCATTTGGGATTGTTTCATGCACTTATCCATATATCCAACAGATATAACAGTGATTACTATGTGCAAACACTTTGAGAAGCAACACAAATACACATGCCATAAGATAAGTATAACCCCTCAGAAAGCTAATGTTATGCCTCTAAGGTCTTCTTCAATGTGTTGGATACCATCCTTTCTTTTTATACCATTGAATTGTTCAAGACATCAGGTCAGTGTCCTGTAGAATGACACAGCATTTAGCTTGAACCCTTTTAATAAGAAGACTTAAATGATGCTGGCTGCTTCTTATTACATTCTATCAAAAGGTACATGACTTCCAGTTATTTCATTGTTAGAGATGCTGAGGTTAATTATTATGTGACAAAGTTTGTGAAGTTATA
>NW_006375608.1:0-1138 GCF_000327345.1 Myotis davidii | reverse complement strand
ATTCAAAGTGTGTATACATTTTTTGGGACACCTGTATATGGCTTCAAGTAAAAATGCAAGAATGTTAGAAAAGAGGAGTTAGAGAAAGAAAGTGACATCAAATATGCCATCAGAACATTTGGGTGCTTGAGACAGAAGGAGAGAAAACAATGAAACTATAGGAGTTTGGGGTTCAATTAACTGGAGCATTATTCATCTGATATGGCTGTGAGAGGTGGGTAGGGCCCAGGGCAGAGAAGGGACCTGGGATCGACACAAACATCAAGAAACAGATTTATAATAAGTATAACACAACCACAGCCAGGACAGCAGCACCTTGAACACAGGAGTCTGGAGTAAGCACTTCTGTGTTAACGTGTATGTTTGTTGCGGGGTGAAGGGGCATGAGGGTGCTGGTATCGCAGAGCAATCTAAAACTTTTCCTCTTTGCATAAGCAGAATTGCTCAGAAACCAGGTATCTACAGGAAGAGAAAGTTCTCCCAATAAAAGGGGAAAAAAGTACAAAATAAACGGAATAAATGCCAAAAGATAGACTTTGAACAATCTAGTTAAAGGCTGCCTTATTTACCATAACAGTTTGTGTATAAATTAAAGCTGATTATGGGAATTTGCCTGGTGCTGAGTAACAGGGCAGGACTCACACAACCACTGCTTTGTATAATTCAGAAATTGAGATGAATGTATGTACCTGAGTGGCACAGTTATAAAGAAATCTAAATCCCCAAGTATCAATTAATTTAAGTATCATTTTACATTCTGAGAACATCCAGGCAGGCTCTCAGGAGAAAGAATAAATCTGAGGGTAGGAAGTTATTTCTATTATTTGTAAACATTGAGACAATATTTGTGTTTGGTTATTTGCTTTCTACCTCACTTCATTTTCTTTGTTATTCTTTCAAAGCAATCTCTTCAGGGGAAAAAAGGTATTATGCAAATGTAGCATCAAGTTATACTTCTTATTACATCACCTCATTAGGCAACATCTTGGTAGGTTCCTGGAGTTCTTTAAATTAACATCCATCCCGTTCTCTCCTTTTCCTTCCCAAGGGTAAATCTACTGTCAATCTTAAATTCACTATATCTGGCTATACATTAATTATATAACTCTCAATCACTGCCATTTGTATTTCTTTTTTT
>NW_006375607.1:0-1138 GCF_000327345.1 Myotis davidii | reverse complement strand
ATGTTGGCAAAATTACTACAGTGTTTTTTCCAGCATATGGCCTATTTGACAAAATTTGTTAAAAATAGCAGTGAATTAATCATCAAAAAAAAACCTGTTAATTTAATTACAAGCCAATTTTGGTTAAAAGCATTTTAAAATTGACAAGGTATTAATTTTCACATGTGATTTATGGATTAGAAATTTTGTCCATTTAATCCGAAGTCCATTAAATCAAGGTCTCTAACATCAAAGGCTTACTGTAATGGGTCATAGAGTTTCCGGCAAGGGCAGAAAGAATAATCTAGGGATTCTGGGCCTCTAGAGTTTAGTGGTTGTCAGTCAAAGGGACCATAACATAACGATATTGCAGGGCAGTCATGAATATTGTTGGAAGGAAGGGAAAGTGAGGGATATGCAGGGTCCTGGACGCACTCTTGACTCCAACCAATTGAAATATGGAGACGAAGGACCTGTGCTCTTTTACAGAATGCCTTAAGTTTGGCGCTTCCTTTAATTGTACACCAGAAACTCTAGAGTTCATTTTTTAGTTCTTGTAGGAAGACTTTCTGCTGTTGGCTTTTAGGGCACACTCACCTCATTTTTCTTCTTGTCCCCTTCCCAATCGGCATCACTACTTCTGATTTACCTCTGAATGGAGGGCTCTTTTCTTCTCTCTCTTCTATTCTCCAACTACACTGCCTCCTCGGGAAAAAGGAATCCGCCTCCATTGTTTTAAATATCATGTACAGCTTATGACTCCTGATTCTTCATCTCCAACTTAGAGTTCTTTCCTGAGATAATTTTTATATTCATTTATTTGCTTGATACTTTCACTTTGATGTATAATCATCATCTCAAATTAAAAATCTCTAAAGCAGGACTTTTGATTCATCTTTTTATTCCCTCCCCCAGTCTTCCGAATTTCACCGAGTAGTTTAGATCAAGGGCCTAAAGGTTATCCTTCATTCGTCTCTTTTTTTTGCAATCCCCAAGTCAAGATGTCCAGAAAGTATCATTGGTCCTACCTTCAAACTATATTGCAAATCCAACCATTTCTCACCACCTCACTGTCAGGACCCAAACAGAGACAATCCACCAGGATATGAGTGTGTGTGTATGTGTGAGTGTAAGTGTGTGTGTATGTGTGTGTGTGTGT
>NW_006375606.1:0-1138 GCF_000327345.1 Myotis davidii | reverse complement strand
TGGACCTCTAGTTTATTTATAAATTTAAGTCATTCTTAGCAAATAGAATGCATTGTTATTACATTTGAGGGCCACAGACTGCTGAGAACATTATAGTTTTTTAGAAACTATTTTTGAGCACCTAGCATGCCTTAGACGCTAAAGACAGGCATGAAACATTTGACTAGAAAGAGGAACCAATGCACATTTTGCATGTTAATACCCAACACTGGTAACGAACCTGAGGACAAGAACCTTTTCTTAGTCCTCCCCACATGTTCCTTTAATGCCCTATTTCCTGCATCTTCCACTGCTATGTCATTGGGGTCCTACAGCAGAAATCAGAACAAATCAAGGCTACCTCCTGGTTTTGCACCAAATGTGCCCTGGAACAAAGTCATCCATCCATTTACTATTGGTCTGGGCTGCCTTTGCACTACAAGGGCAGAGGTGAGTACCCTCAAAGCCCCTTTATCTTCTTTCACCTTTTATAAGCAAAAGTAAACTATTTTATAACAACGTACAAAAAATAATTTTGACATGTAGGCTTAAATTATACAATTTCTTTAATATTTAATCAATGCTCGACACCTGAATTTTATGCAAAACACCAAGAAACCAATGTTGTATATTTTTCTTCTCTAATTTATGTAAATGATTTTAAAAATAGACCCTAAATGAGCTAACAGCTGTACAGAACTTTTGATTTAGCTTTCTACAAAGACTAACAAATCTAAAATATTAAACACAAGAGATTTACGTGAGCTATGTAAGTATGAATATTAAAACATTTCATTTTAAAGGGCATACTAAAAAGGTACCATATATATTCTAGCATTCACTATAATTCTTATCCTTCCCAGAGAGTAATTATTATTACCAGAGTGTTAGGAAGATTATTTATTTAACTGCATTTGAAATTACTTGATAAGAAAACTCTGGCAAAGCATTGGTATGAGTAATTTCAGGCAAGCCTAGATTTCACCGAGTACAAAATATGCACATGTTCATCTACCAAGTTCAAACATTCAGTTTCTATAGCAATTTAAATGCAGGAACATACTTATTCGGAAAAGGTTCTAATTTAAAGAATGAAGTTCCATATTGTACTATAGAGATTGTATAGGGCAGAGGTTCTCAATCTGTGGGTCGCGACCCC
>NW_006375605.1:0-1138 GCF_000327345.1 Myotis davidii | reverse complement strand
AAGAGTAAAAAATTATTGAAATAACTCAGGCACAACTTTACCAATAGAGCTGAATATGGGGCTGAAAGAATAGCCAAGATAGACTGCCATTTTTGTTTTATCTGGATAAGAAATATTTATTTTATCATCTTTCTTCTTTAGAGCTTGTTTTTGACAGGTGGATAATTTTCATACAAAGGTTCAGGCAATTATTCCCCACCTCTGCCCCTGACATCAGCATGTATCAGCAAAAGAAAGCATTAGGGAACACGATAGATAATTCTACAAATGAAAACTACCTGTAGGATAATAAATCATATATTTGATTTATTAGGAAATATAGATCATACATTCCATCCATATAACCTAGTGAATTAAAATAATAGAATTAATTGGAGGTTTTTATATACATTATTTTATTTTATCCTCACAATTAATTGATATGATTAAAGCCAGTATTTTGTAATGAGCAAAAGGAAGCTGGAGGCAGTTAAAAAAGAAATTAAAGTCAGCTGAAGAGTGATCAAATAAGGAATTACTAGCAATACTACTTTATAAATAAGGAAACAGTCTCAAAACGATCATGTAAGTCTCCAGAAGCCACCATTTCAAATGATAGAGCCAGGAGCCAATGGTGGTAATCTGACTCCCAAATTCACTGTAGCAACCATTCCTTCCTGCTTCCTCCCATTACAGATCTCTGGTTTTAAGTTTGATTTCAAGGCCATAATAGTCAGAGTTGACTGAGTTCTATTAATGGAACGACGGGTGACTCATAATGCTAATTGGAACACGTTGTTTCCTTTTGTTCTTTCATTATGCTATCTTCCTGATAAGTGTCAGTCATTTTAAGAATAATGACTGGACAGGTAACCGCCGCTGACCCCTAGTAATAACAAGAGCGAATGACAATGAGGTAAGAGCTAATGAATGTTCTTTATCTTGTTTACTTGCTTTGAGTTTAGCATTCATGAAGCAGAGTCAGGAATGTAAATCCCATTTGAGTCACATAAATTTTCTGGACTCAATAGATACCTGTTGCTCTCTTAGATTCAAGCTAGCCATTTTTTCCTGATAAATAAATAAGGCTGGTCACAGGAGAGGCAAGACCAGAGCACACAGATAAACCTGCGCCATCCCACTGGCAAAACAACTCAAA
>NW_006375604.1:0-1138 GCF_000327345.1 Myotis davidii | reverse complement strand
CAGCCCTAGCAGGTTTGGCTCAGTGGATAGAGTAGGCTATTCAGTAATACTGATGAAAAAATATGTATGTATATGTGTGTGTGTACATGAAACTCCTGTTGCCCCAGAACAGTGCTGTATTCATAAATGTACTGATACAAACTGCTAAAGTATGTGGAACAGTAGGTTTGAAATTGGCTGTTGGATACCAGCTACTGATAACGTGTCGAACAGAGGAGAGGTCTATATAAGGGACCAGTATGTCACTTAGACACCTAAAAAGAGTTAACGGAGAGTTAAGGCCCTATTGGCTTTTCCGTGTCATTGAGCTATTTGGCATTCAGAATATTTATACTAAACCCTTTTATCCTCTAGAATTCAGTTAAGCAAACATAAGACCAGGTTAATTTTTATACTAGTACATGCTATCGTCAATGGTTTGCCTCCAAAAGGGTTGCAGTGTAAGTCCATTTAAAATGGCCTGGCATTTCAAAGTGTAAGACTTGACTCAAGAGACCTAGATTTAGGGATTTGGTAGCCCTGCATTCTACAGTAAGTCACTTAGCCACCAAGTTTCTGATTCTCCATGTATGCATACACTAGGGATCAGAGTTAGATCAGGTATTATTCAAAGGAATGGTCAAAGGTTGTGGATTGTCATACACAGGTTGGTAACCGTTATGTTTATTGTTAGAACTGAAAGTTCTGTGTTGGGTGAGCATGAAGAAACTCCTGTTTCGTGACATCTCTTCATAATACTCTGACTAGCACATTAATTCCCTTCGTTAAGCTGGTGATCTTACTCTGGCAGACTAGAAGGGATACAGATATCAGCGTGAACCAACTGCTGTCTGATGCCAAGTCTTCTCCTGTGTCTACCACTGGGAGGTCTTTGCTGTCTTTCAGGCTGATGATGTTTCACCAGAGATTTAAAAATAAAAGCAAATTTCTTTATCCACTTGCACTTATCAACAGAGTTGATTTGGGAAGTTCTAGAATTTTTTTAAATTGTGAAGCCCAAATTTATTTCTATTTTAAAGTGCTTGAGAGACTTTTAAAAAGGCCCAAAGGCATCCCGGTTTAATTTAAGATCGCCCTGAGATGGTGTCCATCCATTTCTCCTTTAGTGAGGCATCAATTTGATCCTTGTTAATGAAAC
>NW_006375603.1:0-1123 GCF_000327345.1 Myotis davidii | reverse complement strand
TGTGTGTGTGTGTGTGTGTGTGTATTTTTACATTTTTGTATGTTTAATAATAACATTAGTGAAGTTTTACTTTAAAAATTAAAACATGCTCATTATGAAAAGCATATGATATTAAACTGTACAGGGCATGAAGAAAAAGTGGTTTTATCATTTGCTTTCCACCATCTAGATCTGAGGATAATGACAACATTTCCCTTTTCATTGACTTATATAGTAAGGCCGTTGTACATTTTAAGTTCTCTCCATGAACTTATATCTATGTTCATTGTAGGTTGAATATATCTATGATGATATAGTTTCCTCCAGGGAAGCAATGTAATGGGGTAAAATGAGAAGAGAAATAAGAAATCACGTTAAGCTAATACAGCAGACTAATACAGATAGTCATGACACACTTCCTTTCTGGTGCTGAGATGTATCCCTGGAATTTTCAAGCTCTCTGGCCTAGAAATATTAATGGACTTGAAACACATGATCGTGAGTTTGCCTGCATGGAAATAGTACACATTCAGGAACAAGCACAATGATGGTCAGTGCTGTGCAGTAGTGACTTTTTGTTATAGTTCCAAAATGAAGATCCTTTAGAGCACCTACTTTTCATGTAGTCTACTCACTACTTATTCTCAAGAACTTGCTTACCTTATTGCTAGCTCTTGCTCTTCCAATTGCTTATTCTTCTACCCCAATAGTACCACAATTTGTATGGAACGACTAGGGGTAGTTATTCTTTTCTCCATTTGTATTTTTAAACCATTATTTATCTATAATTACATTAAATATAAAGCTCCTTTGAAATGTATACTGCATTGTTAAATTAATCTACCTTCATTAAGAAACTCTTCTTTACTTCTTTACTGAAGACCTAAGTTCATCAAGGACCTAAGCTCCTGATTTTCTCCTCAACCAACCATCATAGTGATATGGGGTTTATGGCCATAGTTGGTACCGCATAGGTTACAGGATGGTTGCTCCACTATTTCATCATCTGCAAATAGACACAACTTGATTTATTCCTTTCTGAACTGCATGTCTTCTATATATTTTTCTTGGTATGTTGCATTGGCTAAGATTCCAAATACAATGTGAGATGAGTTATGAACATGCTTTTCCATGTATTAAAAAA
>NW_006375602.1:0-1136 GCF_000327345.1 Myotis davidii | reverse complement strand
TGATCTCTATTGCTGATATAAGCAACCTGGGGAATGAAATGGCATGATGGGTATAGAATATGAAACTGAAATTTTAGTCTTCAGTGTCAAGTAATTAACAGTTTACAACCCATGGATGATTACGTGTAGGAGGAAAATATAAAAGTGGAACTAGTGTAAGAGTAGAGAAAGTTAGAAAGTTAGCTCAGGGGATGATAGGTGCTAATCACCAATAAAGAAACATAAAGTAATGCCAGAAAGAGAAAGAAGATAAGGAGGAAATTAGTATTAAGGACGCTATGCATGATAGGTAGATTTATAGTACAAAATTAAAGAGTTTGATGTGTGGCTGTAATCTAGAAAATAGTTTTATTTCATAAATGACAGAACAGAAATCAAGAAGTTTATGACGTAGGTAACATCTTACAACTAGTTTCCGGCAGAGCTATCAGATTTAAAACAGGTTTTCCTAATTCTTGGTTGGCCTCTAATATGCAGACTGGCCATTGGCCTTGCATGCAAATGAGCTATCAACATGCATAAGCATTTAGAAGAGGGTGACAGCTTTGCCCTGGAGGAAAGTAACCCAAGACTGTCAGCCTAATACTTGTAATGAAGGTAGGACTAAATATATCTGATAGCGATCCATGAAGATTGGAATGCTGAGGAGAGGCAACAGATAAAGACTATTTGCATGGCTTAGAGACATGGGGGCAGGAAGTAAGAGACATTTCTTTTTAAGACATCTGAGCTGAATTGAAGCTTAAGCTTTTTAAAAAAAATTACAGTTTGTACATCATATTTTTAGAATTTTGCCGTTTTATTTCTTCCAGTTTTTCTTGCAGCATAGCCTGTCACAAGATTCAAGTTTAAAAAGGTCAAACCTATTAAAAAGCAAAAGTGCTGGAGATATTTCCCTGTTCTTTCTCTAAACATTCTACTTTAATTTTGATGATTAACTGGAAACCAGCTTCAGCTCTAACTGCCCAGTTGTAGTTAAAGACAACTATCCTGTAACTGGCTAGCTGGCTGTCAGAACTCCTCTGTTAGGTCATGTCCTTACTCGTATGGGGAAACTTCAGAGCTGATTTAAACAATAATATCCAGTCTACCAGTGTGAGGCTTCTAGCTTTGCTGTCAGTAGGGCAAGTAGGAGG
>NW_006375601.1:0-1138 GCF_000327345.1 Myotis davidii | reverse complement strand
CTTTACTTAGCATGGCTCTTGGCAAACATTTAAAGATGGCTTTCTAGGGCTTCAGGTTGAGTAAACTATACTTGAAGAAACACATAATTGTTTTTATCATCAAAATATAGTTTTCTTAAGTTCCTAGCCCAGATGCAATACATCTTACCACCTATTAATAAAAAGGAAAACAACAAATTTGGATGGCTGACTCTACCTGAATTTGATTTACTATAAACCTATAATAGCCAGCATAGTGTGATATTGGTTAAAGGACTAGACAAATAATAGAAAATAGTCTCTTCAGCTAATGATACTAAAACATCTAGACATCCAGATGCAAAAAATAAAAATGAAGCTAGATACTTACCATGAAACAAAGAAAGAGGAGACCATTTCAACTGATACCACACAAATGTAAGGATCATAGGAGACTACCAGGAACCATTTTATGCCAAGAAAATGTAAACCCAGAAAAAAGAATAAATATCTACAAACTTGCCAACATGATATAATGAAGTAATAGAAAATCTGAATACACTAGTTACAAGTAAGGGGGTTGAAATGGTAATCAAAAGGCTTCCAACAAAAAGTCCAGGGCCAAATAGCTTCACTGGTAAATTCTGCCACATATTTAAAGTACAAATAGCAATTTCTTTCAAACCCTTCTAAAAAAAATTGAAGAGGATGGAAACTTCAAAACTCATTTTATACAACCAGCATTACTGTGATATAAGTGAGGACACTACATGAAAAGAAAATGACATGCCAATTACTGATGAATATATATAAAAATAAAATTAATAAATTGAATTCAACAGTACATTATCATGATGAAACAACATGATCAAGTGAGATTTATTTTAGAGCTTTAAAGGTGGTTCAACTTTCACAAAACAAATAACTGAGATATGTCACTTTAACAAAGGGAGGGATAAAAATGATACAGTCATCTCAATACGTATAGAAAAAGCATTTTACAAAATTAAACTTCCTTTTATGATAAGAACTGCCAATTAGTTGAGAATAATAGAGGTGACACACTTCCACATACAAATGCCATCTATGACAAGCTCTGAGCTAACATCATATACACTTTGATGGAAAGGTGAAAGTTTTAATTCTAAGATCAGGAACAAAAGGATATACACTCTTGCTC
>NW_006375600.1:0-1138 GCF_000327345.1 Myotis davidii | reverse complement strand
TCTGTTGTTTTTCTCCCATCATTCTAATTTTTCATAGGCAATTCAAGACTCAGTTGAAATTCTGTCAATAATGATGACGTGGCTTTTTTTAATTGGAAGAAAGAGGTGGCAGATCTCCCAATGCATCAATTATGACTTTGTGAATGTGAAAAATGTATTCAGCTAAATAGCATGTGTCACATAGGAACCAAACTTATTAAATAAAAGCAATTTTTATTGCCAAGTATACAAAAATTCTGTCAGATTAAAATTAGCATAAGACAATTCTCTAACCAAGGATTTGTATTATGACTAAGCAAACTGATACTCCCCAAAACAAATTGTAAAGGCTACTTTAAATGAACTACTGAAATGTAAATAACTAAACTTACTGACCCTGCCTCTAATTGAGAGCTGCATAAAGAACAAGAAGAATAATTGAAGGGTTCTCTAGCAGTTGAAATGAAATAAACTTTTCAAATAAATCACTTGTTCATTTGAAAGAAATGTGTATGTCCATGTGTATACAACTGCCATGGCGATCTTGTGTTTTCTATAGATTTCTTGACATTGCATCTTCTTAGTATTTACTTTATAATTAGGCTTTACTAATATATCATTAAATGTAACGAAAAAGCCACTGTGGGGTATAGTAAATTAAGGTGACCATCCAAAATGCTGATGGTCAAAGGAAATCCCTGTCAGTACTAAAGTTTTGAACACTTCCATTTACACAATTTGCCGGTTACAGCAGATAGCTCACATGATGCCTTCATATAGATTTAAAAGGTTATTCCCCAGAACATACAGAGCAGAAGACAGAGCCCATGACAGGAACACAGCACATCCTTATTTCAGCCCTGGTCCAGGTGGCCTTCTGCAGAACCCAATCTCATGATGACCTGCAATAGACAACTGCCTGTCACTCATCCATCACAGTTCTACAACACTGCAATTCACTGATTCTTTTCCTTGTGATATTTGCTATTAATGATGTATTGTATATTAAACTAGTAGGGGAGTTAAGTCAGGGAGATTTGCTAAGAACACCTGTAAAAAAGAATAGCCAATAAAAATATGTTTATTCATTCTGCATGCTTATGTATCATACGATTGCTAGTCAAGGTGTCTGGGTCCTTTAGAGATTGTTTTACCCTAT
>NW_006375599.1:0-1138 GCF_000327345.1 Myotis davidii | reverse complement strand
CAACATATGTGTAACTCCATCTACTGAAAAAACCCCGCATTATTAACCAGTATACCTGGTATTTACATTCTTACCTTAGAGGCTCAGTTTCAAATTTCCTGCTCCTGTAATGCAAATGATCATGGCCTTTTTAAGGATGTTTGATGATTTTTAAATTGTTAGAATGATATTCATGGTTAAAATATCTTTTCATGTATTGAAAAAATGAAGCACTCCTATCATCATGTAGGGTATCATTATTTAGCCGCATCATGTAGCTTTTTGCTTGATTTTTATATTTTTTGCTTAGTTTTCTAGCATAGGGAATTGTGTTCCCAAAACTATGCAAAATAATTAAGTTCAAAACAATAGAAAATCAAATATTTAGAAGAGCTACTTGATTTTTGATGGTGGAAGGCCACATCACAAAGTGATCAGGATGTGAGTTTTCATTCTAACACTGCCATCTACTAGTTCTGTAGCCTTTAGCATGTTCCTTAAACTTTCTGAGACTGCTTACTCATCTGGAAAATAAGTATAACAATGTTTCCCTTCTAGACTTCATGTGCTGATTAACTGAAATCAATTACATTAAGGGCTTGTAAGACACATAGAACCTACAAAGTTGCTGGAAGTGTTCATACTACAGGTATAAACATTAGCTGTAAATACTGAGTGATGCTCAGTCTGAAAGAAAACAGAGACAATATTTTAATGGATATATTACACACTATCTGTTAATATTTAAGTCAAGGATGTATACTTTAAATGACTTTTCTTTTTCGTTTCTCTTTTGGCCTGTTTTTTTCCTTCTACTCTTGCTCACCTCCAAATGACATCCTCCACTTTTTGTAAGATATACTTTCATGGGTTGATAAAGTAATTTGGAAGAATAGTTGTCTCGATTTATCACTTATTTATTTCTTCAGTAAAGCGATTACTGCTGTGGTGATCAGAGAAAGCCTAAAGTCAAATACTCAAATGTGAACAAAGAGAATTTTCCTAAGGTACTTGAATCCTTGCTAAGTCACAGAAAAATAACCTCAGGCTATAAGACTGATAATTCCAGAACAACTGTTTTGTACTTGAATAGGTCAATACTGAAAAATAAAAATGGCCCTAGTTGATTTGGCTCAGTAGATAAGAGTGTCGACCTGCA
>NW_006375598.1:0-1138 GCF_000327345.1 Myotis davidii | reverse complement strand
AGAGGAAGGACTTGTATCTTAGGGATCCATTGGCAGCCACCTGGAAGGAAACATGAGTTTTATTTCCAGTGCAATGGGAAACCACCAGGGAGTTTAAGAGCAGGGGCCTCATGATCTGATCCACACTTTAAAATTATCTTCTGGCTGACTCATGAAGAAGAATCATGGTAAGGTAGAGTGTAGAAGCATTGGTTTATATGAGAAATAATAGTGTGGTGGAAAGTTAAATTAATGGATTATGATATATTTTAGAGAAAAATGAGAAAATATTAATAAATTGAATATGGGATGTTGTGGAAAGAAATAAATCCTGGATGACTCCCTCATTACTGGATTGAGCATTTGGATGGACTATGTAAGGTACCATTTACTAAGAAGGTAAAGACTTGGGGTAAAGTGAGTGGAGGAGGGTTAAGCTACTAAGGATTCAGTTGTGGGCATGCTACGTTTGAGATGCCTATGAGGCATCAAAATGGATATTTCGGGTAGGTAATGGGATATGTGTAAGTTTAAAGATGAGAGCAATGATCTGTGTATCAGAAATAAATTTTGGAGTTGATGGCACATAAATGATTTATATTCTTCATAAAGGGTGAGATAATGTAGGGAATAAAATAGCCAGGGGAAAGGAAAGCAAACCCTTTCCAGAGTCCTGAGGAACTCCAAACTTTGGATTTCAGGTGGATGAAAAAGAGGCCTTGGGGCTGAAGTGAGAATTCTGTTATGATGACATAATTTCTGGTTACATTTTCACAGTGACATTTAGAAATACAAAATAAGAACAGTTTTCATTTATAAAGCACTTACTGTGACAGCTAGGTGTACCAGTTAATTAGTACAAGGGCTCTGCCGACATCACCTATTGAATTCTCATAACGATCATATGTGTCAGGCACTACTGTCATCAGCCTATTTGATAGTTGAGGAACCTGAGCCTCAGACAGGATAACAGACCTGCCCAAGGTCACACATGGAGGCAGGTTTTGAAGCCAAGCCATAGGGCTCTAGAGCTGCACTAAACTATGATGTTATTTTACCTCCTCAAATGCTCTTTACCTACAGGACAGTGTACTGCCCTCATTGGAAAAGGTTATGGATTCAGGCTAAGTTCAGAGGTGCTCATGACTTACCCATAAGT
>NW_006375597.1:0-1138 GCF_000327345.1 Myotis davidii | reverse complement strand
AGACCCTGGGTTTTTATATATTAGGATTGTATTTGTTCAATTCTTTAGAAACATTTGATTCTTAAGTTCTCACCTCTGCTGTCTATCTTCAATGAATATTTTCCATTGTTTTCAGCATGTTCAATGCATCATGATTTGCTCTACCTTAACGTCACTTAAGCTGTACGTCATCTCATGCGGATTTTAGTTTGGCAATTGAACTTTTGGTTTTCTTGCCATTTTTCCTTAGTTTAGTCATCTACTTTTAAATTTCATCTTGGCTTTTCATCATAGACAATTGTCTCCTTAAGATTTCTCATTTCTGTTTGAGTCTACACAATCTTGTACTCTGTTAAGGATACCAAGTAGTTACCAGAAACTTTGTTTCTGAATGCTGGGAAAGATTCCCTTCAGAGGTCTGCTCCTCTGAGATGAAGTAGAGTGAGATGTATCTAGACAAGGGGGTAGGCTGGGGTTTCATGTAGGTCCCAGAACATCTTAATAAGCATCTCCCAACCCATTGTTCACTCCTAGAAGGTGTCCATATGGGGCCAGCTCTATGCACTGAGATGGGCAGATCTCCTACCCCTTTTTCATAATGTGTATTCTCATTATAGAGATTTGTCCAACTCAGTGCATGATGCATTGTATGATATGCTGACTCCATAGAGTACATGAAAATTATAGCTTCTAGCATCCATTATTAACAAGAACATTGCATTGCTCTCCTTTCTCCTATGCAGACACCCATACCTTGTTTAAAAGGATTATACCTCTGAAGGTGCAACTTGACTTCATCAACCAGCAACTTGTACCAATAGATTATTTAAATTAAATTGCCATGTCTTTATGAATGAGAAAACAGAATAAGAATAAGAAGTGAGGTTGTGCCACCTCAGAAAGGAAGCGTACATGGTAGGGAAATCTCTGCTGGGTTTCTTTCTTGATGTGGAAGCAGAATAGCATAGTGTAGAGAGCAGAGGCTTTGAAGTCAAAGGCTTTGAGTTCAAACCCAAGACAGATAACTTGTTCAAAATCATCATCCAGGTACTGAGTGACCTGGGAAGTTACCTCTCCTCCCCAAGACTTAGTGTTCTCATTGGCAAAATGGGAGGGAGAGGGTACCAATAATAGAACCTCTTACTGGGCTGATAAAAAA
>NW_006375596.1:0-1138 GCF_000327345.1 Myotis davidii | reverse complement strand
TTTCAAGCTCTTTAAAAGCACAACAAGATTTATCTACTTCATAGTTAATGAATGTTTATGAAATGCTTCCCAAAGTCTCTGTCTGCTGCTATAACAAAACAGACTGGCATGGCTTAGACAAACGTTTATTCCTCACAGTTTTGGAGGCTGGCAATTCTGAGATCAAGGGGCCTGCAGATTTAGTGTCTGTTGAGCATAGCTCTTCCTATCTTGCAGATGGTGGCCTTCTTGATGTATCTTTACATGGCAGACAAAGGAAGAGCTCTGGTCTAGTCTCTTCTTTTAAGGGCACCTATCCCTTCACAAGGGCTCATTATTTCATCGCAACCTAATTACCCACCAAATGCCACATCTCCTAATAACATCACATTGGGGTTACAGCTTCAATCTATGAATTATAAGGGGACACATTCAGTTCATAACACCAGTCCACAGATAACATTTATGAGGGCTCAAACCAACCAACATTAACCCCTAACTGCTTCTGAGATGGTTTTTAAAGTTCTTTTGATCTCCAGAAGAATGGTACATTCAGTACCCATAATCTATTTCTTTTTAATTAAATCTTTGGCACTTTATTTAGAGTGAGAAGAAGTAAGGGTCAGAGTGTATGCTGAACTATTAGATGAGGTTTCTACCCTATACCAATGATCACGGCAGAGACCAGAATATATTTAGTCACTGCTCTATATGGAAATCACCTGGGAAGGTCTACAAACTTGAAGATTCCCAGATCCTCCCACCAGGTCTACTGATTCTGAATCCCTGTGGGTGCAACTTGGTTTGGAAATCATTTCCCCACAGTCTCCCAAGTGATTCTGCTACCGTCACTCTAAGAACTGGCATTTGGGGATCACTAGACTTCAGGTAGCTCAATAGAAGGATGACTTGGAAAACCTAAATAACAATCAAAGCAGGGAATTTATTTTTATTTACAGGAATTATATTTGTGGGATTGAACTGACTTCAGGTATGGCTACATCTATTGTATTTATATGTGTGTATATCGAATACAACAGTCATAGTAAAGCACTTTAACACCCCATTGACATCAATAGATAGGTCTTCTAGACAGAAAATAACAAGGGAACAGCAGCCTTAAATAACACAGTAGACCAGATGGATTTAATTGATATTT
>NW_006375595.1:0-1137 GCF_000327345.1 Myotis davidii | reverse complement strand
AAAAAAAAAGGGTTGTTCAAAATAGTAAACAGGTAATTAAGTTTTAAGATCGGTGAGAACATATAAGGAGAGTGTCTACTCCATTTAATTGAATTTAAGTCCCAAAGAAATTACACTTCAGAATAAAGGACTCACAGCTGTTGTAACTCACTCCTGGGGAAGAGTGTTATTAACCACTTAAAAGGCAGGGCTAACTAGCTGCCTGAGGTCAACAATTATTACAAAGTCAACCAAAGATTTCACACCCAAGCTTCTCTTCACACAGAGTTCAGCAATTTCTACTGTAGCAGTTATGTCTGGTCACCAAATAGGCTACTTCATTCCTTCATAGAATCAGGGTTTTGAATGATGATGACACAAGCAACCAAACCAACAAAATGAAATTTATCAGAGCATGTGGGAAGTCCTGCATTTCATATTTTTCAACCTGTACAAAATACAAAACGTAGGAAATATAAAGTAAGAATAATTCATATTCAAAGGGGTTAGGGATCTTGGTTGACTCCGCATTCTTATCTTTGTGTGGTATAGTTTCCAAAATGGCTAATGAAATCTTAGGAATCACTAAGAAAGCCATAGTGTTCAGAATAAAAGGAGACTAGTGTTACTGTCCTTTGCCAGTCAGACCTCATCTGTAGTAGTCTGTTCATCTCAGTGGGTGTCAAGGGATGGGTAAATTAGATAATATGAGATCTGGAAGCCATGTCATGTGACAGCTTGGAAATGCACATTTGGAGAACAGAAGTCTGTTCAATTTTAGAGATTAAAATATGAAGGAGGCAGTCATTTTTCTATGTGGCTTTATAAGACAGAATGAAGATTAACTACTGGATGGAGGCAGACTTTCATCTAATATAAGAGAAAGGAAACTCAATTTGTTTGAATACCCACCATGTGCCCTTTGTTGTGCTAGGTGTCTTATAATCTCTCAGAAAACAATGGCTATTTGGCGGTGATAAGCTGCCAGATGTTGGAAGTCAGATGTCTAACTCAGCACCACTCATTTAAAGCAGCGACCCGCTTCTTCTGCTTCCCAGACTTGAGAATTGCCATCCAGGCCCTTCTAGAGCCAGGTTCCTGCCTGGAAGCAGGCTCTCCGGGTGGAAAAACAAAACAAAACAAAACAAACAACAACAA
>NW_006375594.1:0-1138 GCF_000327345.1 Myotis davidii | reverse complement strand
TATATGAGAAGCATAACATTGGGATAACATTGATGTGAAATCCATGTGGGTTTGCTAACTTATGAAACTTAGGTCCGTACCTTCCCACAGAGACTGAGAGACAAGGATCCTATCTGCAGGTGTGGGGAACAAACAGGGAATTCTTTGGGCAGCCTTGAATTTTCTCAGGCAGGTACTTTAATGGGTGCTGCTTCTGGGTGCTGGAGAGTCCCGTAAAAGCAGCATTGGGAGTAAATGAGGATCCTACTCATGTACTAGGGTCATCCCAACAATGTGGCCTTCAGGTCTTAGAAAATATGTTAGTGTTTGTACAGGTCTTTATAGGCCAAAGTTGAGACCTAGTTGAGAAAAGGTCTCAGACGAGTCTGGCTAGGATTTGGAGAGAATCATTGAGAGAATGAGTCAAGGAGAGAATCATTGTCAACCTCAAGGTTATGTCCACTGCTCAGCACAAGTGGATTATTACCATTTGGGACCCAACATTGCCAGGCCTTCCAATTGCTGAAGGAAAGCCATAAATGCAGATATTTGCACAAAATCTTCCAAATTTTAAATTTTGGTAACATCCCAATACATGTATTTTTAGTGTGCTGCAGGACAAGCTAACAAAACCTGTCTGTCGGTGAACTCTGGCCCTCAGACTACCAGTTTGCAGGCTCTGCAGAAACTAATGGTTTGGGAGGGGGGAAGGGGGGATTAACCCTTGATCTTCATTCTTTCCTCATAAGAATGTCACTCTTTGGCAATAGCACTTTCCCAAATCTTCATTTTGTGTTGAGTTTGATTTACAAGGCATATACAGAAATGCTTCCTGAAGCATGAGAACTTTTACCTCCCAGGCAAGGTAAATAGGAACATTTTCCTATTTTATTGCTGAATCCTATGCTTTATGAATCCTTTTCCTTTAAGATCTTGCTTTTATCTCATTCCTTTGGGCAACCAAGCTACTTTGCTGAGAAAACTTGGCAGAAGATTATATTTAGAAAAGTGTGGAGCCAAGCAAATTCGCCGATCAGCTGCCCTGAAACCCATGACCCTGCAGGAGGGGGAGCCTGCGTCCTGCTATTTCTGCCTGCCCTCCTGAGCACTTGTTATCAAACATATAACTGAGCATTTCTAGTTTGTATACCCAGGAGAG
>NW_006375593.1:0-1137 GCF_000327345.1 Myotis davidii | reverse complement strand
GGGTGAGAAAGCTGTTGGACCAACTTCTATGTTGCTTAACTCTACTGACATTATCTATGGGAAGGCATGGCTCAGCCCTGAATAATCAAGCAGTAGATGGCTTTTCAGATATTTGTTAAATCTCCACCCATGCAGGCACCACTATTAGGCATCACATAAAGTGAAAATGGATGTGAGACACAGTTAAGCCTTTGGGAAATATTCACTGAGTGACCCCCATGTGTCAGGCATTGGGTTAGGTGCTAGATTTGGAAGTAATGACAAGTTCCAGACCATCAATTCTCTCTTGAAGTCTTGATCAGTCATTGAATATAAACAGTTATCGTCATTAAACTACAGAGTTGAAAAGAGATTTGATAAACTTTAAGATGCAACAGGATTGAGTAAATGTGTGAGACAGGGGGAAGGGACTATCTGAGATCATACACAGGTTCTAGGTTGGACCATTGGGTGGATAATGTTACTACTATGTATGTGCCACACAGATATAACAACAAATAAATTATAATATCCATTTCAGAGACATCAGCAAAGCACTGTGGGGGTGCAGACATCAGAAGCAGAGTCACACAGAGTCACACAATAGGGCTAGGAGTCCAACTGGCTCTGCTGCTAGTTATGTGTGATCGGAGGGGAAGTTACTTAACCACACCAAGATGGAGTTCCTCATCTGTGAAAAGGAAGATTAAAATGGTACCTTCTATGAAAATCGTTGGGAGATAATATGTCAATTATTATAATAAACTACATTGAATGATCATAAGATTAATATGTGCTAATTGCCTTCTAAGGTCCAAGAAAGCTTCCTGGTGGAGGTGGCATCTGACCTGGGTCTAACAGGATGACTAAGCATTAACCAGATGCAAAATAGGGAAATAGGGGAAAGGAATAAAACATTTGAATGTATGAAGTTACTAGAGTGTCTGACATTTTTGCAGAATAGAAAAAAGTTGAAGGTACCAGGAAAGGAAATGAACAGGTATCTCGGCGGCATAGTGAGGCTGCTATGGGCAGGGATTATGATTGCAAGATGGAACCTTATAAACGAAATGACTGGCTTCCATTCAGTAATGGTCCTGTGGATGCACATTGTCACACTCCACTCTGTTGCGAACATAGAGCAATGATAGGCAAAAG
>NW_006375592.1:0-1137 GCF_000327345.1 Myotis davidii | reverse complement strand
GCTCTCTTCTTCATTTGAATTACCTAAAAGAAAGTCCAGAGACTAATACAGGAAAGTGCACAGGTCACAAACATGTAGCTCAGTGGATCTTTACAAACTGGCCAAGAAACAAAGTATTACCAGCACCCAAAAGCCCTCCTTGTGTCTTAATCACAATCCTGATTTCTAACAGCAAACATTGGCTAGTGCCAGTTTTTAAACTTTACATAAATGGAATTGTATTGTCTGTACTCTTTCGTGTCAGTATCAGAAAAATCTTAATGAGACTCAAACAAAGCCTATAGAATATAGGGGATGTGCATGGATTATTATAAACACACTCAGAATCTTCAAAATGGTTCTTTTGTTGTTGTTGTTTTCGGTTTTGCACAATGCATCTCATCTTCAAGGAAATATATTCTGCCGAGAACCTTTGTACCAAGTTCCATAGGAAGGACATTTAACAATTCCATCTTTACAGAAGACTTAGACATGAGAGTGACAAGTCACTAGAAATTAGAAACCAAAACCTGCCCCACCCCCAAAAAGAGAGAGGGAGAGAGAGGGGATGAAAGAGCAAGGTTCATAATCATGCAACAAAATGCTGGAGAATGGAGTGGCTCCTGGCTTGTTCCAAGTTTAGCCTCAAATTGGCTCTTAATTTGTTTAGGCTTACTCATCCAGCCTTGTTTTTCTTTTTTTACAACTGTCTTGATATTTTTCCTGGAGATTTAATGGAACAAGAAATGATCTTTGTGCTGACACTTGCATTTCTGGGGGCCTAAATAAAGCAAGAACAACTTATACAAACCCATCCTTAACCTCTTTCAACGCTGTTTGCTCAGGGGCTTGCCTGAGCTAGGTGTAGAATACATCCCAAAGCATACATTTGGGAGGTTCTGAAATGTAAATAGAGGACGCGTGGTCCCTCGGGTTTCAGCTCTCTTTACTTTGTGTGCATCCAAAATGCTACCATTAAAATGTCAGAAGCCATTAAGAGATCTGGGGAAAGAATATCACCCAATTAATATTTTATAAGCTAGGCTTGTACCTCGGTTGGTAGCTGAGGCGAGGTGGGTTCTCTATTCACAAGACAGAACTGGAGGCAACTGAAAAATTCAAGCCTAAATTACTCATTCACAGTGATTGTCTTCAAAA
>NW_006375591.1:0-1137 GCF_000327345.1 Myotis davidii | reverse complement strand
TAGACGGCATATTGGAGTGAGGACGGGCAGAGGACTTCAGAAGACGTGGTTTCACAGAAGGATTTGAGGTGTATCCAGGGCCCTGAAGTTCCTGGGAAACAACATCAATGTGAACAAAATAATTGTCAACTACAATTTGAACTGTGAAGTCAAAATGTATTTTTTTCAAACATAATTTCAGTCTTACATGTTGAACTTCTACAAAGTTATAAACCAAAGTACTACATTAAGCAAGATGATTCTGGGTATCTAAGTTACCCTTTGAAGACTAAGCATGTGCTTAGGGAAATGCCTTCACATTTCTGATTGATAAAAGCTTTCCAGATATGAAGACACACCTAGCATGTTATGCCACTATATTGGTTCCCAAATTTTGCCAAAGACTCCACACTAGTGTTGATATAATATTGAGAAAGATCCTCTACAGCAGGAGTGTTCTAGCTGTGAAAGTATCCACTCCTGAGACTTTAAAGAATGTCTACAACTTGAAAATATACTTAGAAAAATAGACAGATATGTCAGTGGAAAATGTACTGTTTTTAACGAGCAACGTCCTAGGCATGATAATTACATCATTGTTGCTATTCTCCAAACAGGCCAAACACACTTGTACTCTGGGCCTTTGCACTTGCTTGACTCTTCTGTATGCAAACTCTCCCTCAGGTATCGCCATGGCAACCACTTTTATGTTTCCCCATTTATTATGAGCTTAACATCAAGCATGATGCTTCAATTTGTTACTATATATGAAAAAGGGAGGTATAGCATGTAACAAGGTTTGTACAGGTTTTATAATTGCCAGTATCAGATAATGTTGAAAGTACACATAAATGTTAACATTAATCCCACTAAATATTTCATGCTTGTTTTCCCCAGAGAAAACATCAAATAGTGAAGAAAACATTTTCATTTATCTGGTCTACATAAATCTAAAAATCTAATAATTAAAAATGTCATAACTAGCTATATATTTTAAATGAAATTTTTCTCAATTTAAAATTCTCTGCATATTATGTCATTTACATCCTGGATTGTAGGATCAGTCCTATAATGTATCTAAGGTAATAAACAAAATATAAGTATATCAAACAAAGGCATTATTTTGCTTACCCTACTATTTATGATGGGAAAAAAAAA
>NW_006375590.1:0-1137 GCF_000327345.1 Myotis davidii | reverse complement strand
GGGAGGGGACCAAAGAAAACGCACCACAAATTCTTTTGTCCCTTTAATCTTTTTAAACTTGGAGAACTGGCTGAGATCTTTAAATAATTAGTGTCTGAATCACCAGAGGGCTCTGGGAGGCTGGGCTGCTGCAAGTCAGGCTTTTCCCAGACAGCGACGGGGAGAGGTGGGACTTTCCCCGGAAGGTCGTGACCCTCCCCGAGCCTTGGTAACTGATGAGGAACCCACGCTGTCAGTTGTATTACTCTCTCTCCCTTTCTCTTTCGCAATCTCCCTGTCGCTGGATTGAAAAGTTGCCCCTGAGCTCCCAGGGGTGCTGGGTTCCCTCCGAGTGGGGCTTCTCTGGAAGTCTGGCGGTGCTTTGACTTTGGTCACACACGTCCCTGAGGAGTGGAGGCCGTGGGCGGCGGCCTCGGGTCAGCCACTCAGAGACAGACAACAGCAAGGACAGGAGTGTCCTGTCCATTCCACGCAGAGGAGCCGGCTTTGGGGGCTGATCATGGATTTAGGAGCAGAATCTGCTGCTTTGGTGGATTCTCTGCTTCACTTCTATGACCTCATCTGCAGAGCGAGGACTGCAGAGCGCACAGGTGGCAGGCACATCATCGACATGCCAGACGGTCTCCTCTCCTCTTTCCTCGGGACAGAGTGGGCTGAGCTGGCTCAGAGCCCACTCTGCCGTTTACTAGCAGTGGGACTTGGTGGGGAAGGATCATTTTTAAAAGAAGATAAAATTCTGACTCAAACCAATATGAAACGCATACAAGTGAGAGATTTTATTTAACTCGTGAGCTATTGAGGGGTCCAGTAAGATGTTGCTAGCTTTTCAAAGGAGGCAGCCAGGAGTGCTGGGGTGAAAAGCTGGCCCACCCAGGGCCAGGATCCACGTGCCACCTACACATTTCATTTGCATTTCTATGGACAAGAATCACTTGCATTATCACCACTTTTCCACCATTTAGACTTATCAGCTCTGAGCTGATCAAACGCAGAGACAAGAGAGGACACTCAATCATCACTGTTAGCCCATTCTTAAGTCTTTTGCAAGGTGTCCCGACACTTGTACCTGCTGAGTAGTACTAGCGTTTCTCCAATCCTGAAATTGTGAGATGAAGGAAAGGCACCCAGGGAGGACGG
>NW_006375589.1:0-1137 GCF_000327345.1 Myotis davidii | reverse complement strand
GCTATCATCAATAAATCAACAAACAGGTGTCAGCGAGGATGTGGAGAAAGGGAAGCACATGAACTTTGAAGTCAGGCAGGCCTGTACTTGACTCTCTACTCTGTATTAAAAATGCCATTGAACTCCCTTTTCCATCTGTAGAAAGTGGTGAAAATAATACAATCTATAACTCCAAGAGATTTTGTAATGAGGGTCAGGTAACATCTACAGATACATGCTCCGTAATTATTGTGTTCGCACTTTTCAGCTTTGCCAGTCACAGGACATATGCTTTAATGTCAGAAATTGACTTTACAGTTTTATAGCTTAGACGAGAAATCTGCATTCTACACCGTGTAGAGCAAGTCCTGCCCATGCCTATTTTGGGATGGCCCACCACTGTGAGCTAAGAGTAGTTTCACATTTTTAAATGTTTTTAAAAGTCACAAGAAAAATAAGACTTTATGATACATGGGAATTGCATGAAGTGTAACTTTTGTTGTTCATAAGGATCTGAATGCACTCATGTCCTTACCCTGATAGACAGTCTATAACTGTTTTCCTGCTACAATGGCAGGTCGAGTCGTTGTGACACAAACGTTGCTATATAGATGTTGTAACAAAGACTAACAAGCTTGAAATATTTACTGTCTGGCCTTTTACAAGAAATGTTTGCTGATCCCTGACCTAGCCAATGCTATTATCATATGTGCATAAAAATGTATGTACACATGTTTACATGTGTGTGCATTTCCATATTTAGTGGTGATATATGTGAATTGACTAAAGTATTTCAGACACATTCCATCCTGGCTAAATAAGTTGCTAAGGTATGAAGAAACCTGCACCATTAGGAGATACCTGAGGCTTGCTCCTGAAATGGTCCTGTGTCTAGCTCTAGCCAATTGATTTGGGGGATTGCTTTTTGGCTAATAATGACTATAAGCATAACATAATCTTGCCTTTGGGAAGTTAGTATAACTACCTTGATTTAAACATTTATTCTGGTATAGTTGGATCATCCCAAAAATCTGAGTCAGATATTCACTGAACTTTTATACCACATTAGAGGCCCAATACACGAAATTCCTGCAACGGTCTTGGCCCTCACGGTGGCTGCCTCGGCCCTCATAGCCCCAGCTTTGTCCAGAAGGTCAT
>NW_006375588.1:0-1137 GCF_000327345.1 Myotis davidii | reverse complement strand
CATATTTAACAGGTGCCTGAGGTGTTTCTTCTGATCTGTCCTCTGCGCCTTTTCCGCTACTGGGCTTCTGCTCATCCATCCTTCTAGACTTCCCTCAGTGGTCACCACCTCCAGGAAGACCGCCTGATGCTCCACCTTCCCATAATACTGACAACAGTAGCAACATGTACTGAGCCCTTCCTGTGGTCCAGCAGTGTCCTAAGGACTGGGGGTGGTGACTCCTCTAAGTCCTGGGAGGGGTGGGGCTCCGGTCTCACCATCGCTAAAGAAACTGTGGTGGATGCTCCTCAGCCAAGAGAAAGCTCTCGGGAAGCACAGAGAGGCTGAGCAGGTTGCCCGGAATCACACAGCACGTCTCAGAGCTGAATTCTGAACCTAGGAGTGGCCCTACAGAGTCCTCCCTCTGTCACCTGATGTGGCCAGGTCACACCTGCCAATGTCATGGTCACCGGTGGGCTGGGGGCTGACTGGCTTGCTTCCTTCCTCCTCTGCTGGGTACTGAACTCCAGAAGGCAAGCACCTGACACACCCAGGGTGCAGTGAAGGCCATGTATGCGCTGCGAGCCTAGTGAATGTGTGTGGCAGGAGGAGGGGTGACAGGAGCCCCCGGCGAGTGCAGGAGGGTGGTTTTGGGATGAGAAGTAAAGGATGGATCAGGTTAGATGTAAGCAGAGGTGTCTTGGCGTTCCCAAAAGAACCACCCTGTCCTTCTCTCTGGCAGGTGCAACCTGGCGCCAGTGCAGGAGTACGCCCGGGACGTGGGGCTCAAGACAGACCTGGTGACCATGAACCCCTCGGTCATCCAGCGTGCCTTCGAGGACCTGGTCAACGCCACGTGGCGGGAGAAGCTGCTCCAGCGGCTGCACAGCCTCAACGGCAGCATCCTGTGGATCCCCGCCTTCATGGCCAGGGGCGGCAAGGAGCGTGTGGAGTGGGTCAACGAGCTCATCCTGAAGCACCGCGTCAACGTGCGGACTGCCTACCCGTCTCTGCGTCTGCTGCACGCTGTCCGCGGGTGAGCGGCCCCTCCCGGGGAAGGGGGCTGTAGCTGGGTGGGGGAGGTACTTGGTAGGCAATATTGCCTTCCTACATTCATTTCCATCTCAGCCCTAGACAGTTTTGCTCAGTGGATAGAGC
>NW_006375587.1:0-1137 GCF_000327345.1 Myotis davidii | reverse complement strand
TCCTTGGCTTGTAGATGGCCATCTTCTCCCTGTTTCTCCACATGGTCTTCCCTCTGTGCCTATCTGTGTAAGAATTTCTTCTTCTAAGGACACCAGTCATATCAGATTTGGGCCCATCCTAATGACCACATTTCAATGTAAAAAGACCCTATTTTTAATATAATCACATGTGTAGGTATACTGGGGATTATGGCTTCAACATACAAATTTTGAGGGGACTTAATCCAGCCCATTAACAGCTCATTTTCTAAACTCTGGACAATGTTCCATGAGTGTTCTGTAAGGAAGGAAGGGGTAATTAAAAAGTTAAACAGAAACTGTGCGTATGTTATCTTCTTCTTGGTACTTCATGTCACATCAATGACAGAAGATATTGCTCTGGATCCTTCAGTTCCCTGAGCTGATAAATTCATTTCCTTTTGGCTTAAGGGAGTTTGAGCTTAGTCTTCCTTTACTTGTTAATTGTAGAAATCTGTTTACACACCATACCCATAAAGAGCCTAATGCATTGCTGCTTCTTGAGGGTTTGTTTTCATTCTGTTCTTCTTACTTTTCCTATATAAGATCTCCTTCTTACTTGCTTGGAGCAAGCATGAGACTGTTATATAAATTCTCCCTTACTCAGATCAACTGGAGATGTCTTGAGAAAGGGAGTTGGGGGCTCTAGGGGCTGCAGGGAAGACAGATATACAATATTGTTATTTACAAACATAAACTCTGTTCTCTGTCTAAATTTTATTCCACATCTAATCCCATCTCTGATGACCAAATCATGCTATGTCAGGCAAAATTTTCCCTTAGTGGTGATATGTTTAGCACAAAATCACCTGAAGTAGTATAGACAACCACTCACACAACCATCTGCTTCCTCTTTGACCTATGTATTCACCCCATCCTCTCAAATGCCATATTGGCTCTGCCAAATTATCTTTGTATATGCATGATGATGGGATATCAGATGAAGATATATCATCTTGAGAACTCAGTCTGGAACATATTGGCTCATGGAACTGAAGGATCCAGAGCATTAGCTTCCATACAATTTGCAAGTAGCTTAAAACCCCAAATAATGATGACTTATTGTCAGAAATTCTAGAATATTGAACTTATACTTTATCCAACCAATCTATATATATA
>NW_006375586.1:0-1137 GCF_000327345.1 Myotis davidii | reverse complement strand
AAATCATTTCTGAGAGATTTTTTTAATAAAAGAATTGCTTGTTATTATGTTATTTGCAAGAAGATGACACCATAATGCAGCCATAAGTACTTAAAATATCTGACCTATGCCAGAGGGCCAGTTCATCCACATTTTCATTAATATCCACAGTATGTAAGAATATAATAGGAGTATTGCTGGGGCCAAGAAAAATATTAACATTTCTCTGTGTATGGCAATGCAAACTATGTAATTAGAAGAATATTCTGAGGGGAACTTTATAACTGAGGACCCCTGACTTTGGCCAGGGCTACTCTTAAGAGCTGTTCTTTACTGAGTCTCCTCTAAATCTAGGACAGTTTCTGCAGGGCTGCAGGGCTTTCTTCAACACTGGTCACGAGGAGATAAACCTGGGGTGTGAAGCAAGGTGAAAGCGATTCAACTTGCTGCATTACAGACTCTGTGGGTACTTAGAGGAGTTTTTTTATTGAAGTTGAGGATGAGCAAGCAATCTAGCTTTGCTGACCCCATTTAGCTTCTGCCATGTCAGCATAAAGTACAGAAAGTCCTCATTATCCAAGAATAATTGGGACCAGAAAAGAGCCACTTCAAAGTGATCTGCACAAATGGGAACCAACAGTTAATAGTAAATAGAAAATTAAAAGGTTTGATGAGGAGGTTATTTTGAAAAATGAAGCTCAAATAATGAAAATTAGTTTTATATTACATTAAAAAAATTAGGCTACAATTACATCTATGTGATCATTTTCAGGATAAGTGAGGAATTAAGCATTGCTTGCTTTGGGTGGAGGAGGTTGTCATTTTTCCCAACAAAATTATCTGATAGCATAATGTGACATTCTTCACATTGACTTTCACTGCAAACTAGAAAAGGGTCATTATTCTGTGCCAATAAGTTCAAGGATTTCCTCATATTTTACAAGACCTGTTCTTAATCATGTCATATTCAAGTCACTCTTTTTCAAAGCATCATCATCCTTGTCAAATTTCTCTTCTTCAGTTGTCAAGTCTTCTTGCTGCCAAATCCTTATTTGCTGGTGGCTTTGTGAGTGAGTAGAGTGGTTCTTTAGCATTATTTTCTATTTTTTTCATTGAATTTCTTGGAATGATCTATACTAATAAAAGGGTAATATGCTA
>NW_006375585.1:0-1137 GCF_000327345.1 Myotis davidii | reverse complement strand
CTCTCTGAAATCAATAAAATATTTTTTAAAAACCACAAAAAACAAACAAAACAACAACAAAAAAAACCCTGTAGCACTCAGTGTTCAGAAGACAAGGAGGAACAGCTACTAGCGTAGGAACAGCCACTCTCCACCATCATTAAGCCATTCTTTGGGGCATTAAGAAAAGCCCCTTATAACCAGAAAATGTGTTTAGTCCAATAGATAGACTTTCTATCCTTAGTCACAAAAGTTTTGAGATAGAGTAGTTTTTTAAGAATAGAAGACAATTAGATCTAATGAAAACATGAATATGGAAATATTTCAAAATACATAAAGCAGAATACAAATGAAAAAGCATTGCCATTATCAGAGGTTCATCTTAGGTATTTTCTGATTTATTAGCCTATAAATTACTGTAGTGCCTTAAGAAATAAGATTAATGGAGCAGTGGAACCATAAAATGAAGAGAAAAAACCCATTTTGAATCACTCTTGGTTTAAAGCTATAAGCAGCATTTCCAGTTTGAGAAACAACCATACAATCTTTTGGGGGCAAAAAAGATAGGAGGCTAAAAGTGGGATTTCTAAGGAAGAGCAGGGATACACTAACTCAAAATTTGTTCATCTGTGCTCTCTCGGTTTTGCGTATGTGGCATAACGTTGCATCTCGGTCAGAAACCTGACATTATGAAAATACAGTATGACACCTGAAAACACTTGTGGAGTACCAATCTACTACACAGAATCCCACAAAAGAAATGCAAAAGAAGGCACATTAAAATACCCAAACATTGCATTTTAAGAAAAGAGAAAGTTCAATATTAAATCCAAGATTCTCCATCAACCCATCCACAGTTCTGCCTCTATCCTCTCACATCACCATATCTAAGCACCTGCTTCTGACTGCAAAGCCCATGTGGACAAGTTCAACATTTTTACTAAGAGTCTAGGGGGAGAAGGGAAGTAGGCATTACATACACCTTTTACACAGGATGCACTTTTTAAAACCTTCTTGTACGTGAATGTAAGAGGAAAGAAATTAGGAAGAAACCCATATCAACTTTCTATACTGCTTTATTCCTTGTTTTAAAAAAGCCAATCTTTCCTTTGGAGACTTCTCATTCATCTTTTCAATGCATTTCATGAGTAAAAAAAA
>NW_006375584.1:0-1136 GCF_000327345.1 Myotis davidii | reverse complement strand
TTGAGCCACACCAGTTGGGCCATTTTTTGGATATTTTAGAAGTTAAAAAGCATGAAAACAGTAAATCACTTTTAAAAATTATTCCAATCATTGATTTTTTTCTGATTTTGTTTGAACTCCTTTATTTCCTCATCTTTCAGCTACTTCTGAACCCATTTGATCAATTCTGATGTAAATATATTATTACTTTGTTGTTACTGTTGTGAACTATCAAGAGTGTTACTTTACTTTGATAAAGTAAAATTAAAATACACATCATGGAATTATATTGATAACGTAGACAAAAAGTGTATATTTGTGCTTTTATAGGAACTTTTGGAGTAGTGATTTGAGGTTTAAGGGCCTAGATTTTCTAAGTAACTGCAATAGCTACCTTTTACTTTGCCATTATAGATCAAAACAGTGAAACCACTAGTTCCAAAAGATCATATCATTTCTATTTTTATTTCATTGTTTTCATCTATTCATCTGTTCTCATCAGCAGAGAAGCCATATAATAGGTTGTGTTTTCTGATGACAAAGAGATTATGTCCTGTTGGCTAAGATAAATGGGTCATGTTCTGAATATTTACGGAAAAACAACAACTGTGCAGAAAGCGATATTTTAAGTGTGTTTTCTTGCATTAAATTGTGATTTACAAAGTCTTATTATGAACATGGGGGAAAAGGCCTGCTATTTCCATCTAGCTGTGTTGTTTCTTAGGTGCAGCCTCACTTGCTCTGTTTATATTTTTTGTACCTCAAAGTATGTACTTCTCTAAGTTCAGGGTTTGTTTGTTTGTTTTGAGGGAAAGAAGGGTCAGAACTTGCATTGAACACAAGGCATGTCAGATTTTAGGCCATTTCTCTGAGTTTATCTTATGCAAAACATGCACATTAATTTACATTTGACCTTTGTAAAACCAAACAAAGAAGGTGACATGAGGGTAATTTCCTAAGCTTAGCTAATGAACTGTTTATCCCCCAAAGCCTGGGAGTCTGAATTACAATGGAGACTGGAAAGTTCACTTCAAATCCTGAGGGGCAAATTATTCCCTGAAGTAGATTTTTAATAAGCAGTTTGTATATTACATCAGTATTTTAATTGTTTGTTACCAAACTGCCCAATACCAAGAGATCAATGTTTTGCCACATAG
>NW_006375583.1:0-1136 GCF_000327345.1 Myotis davidii | reverse complement strand
TCTATCATCTATCATCTATCTATCATCTATCTAGAGATACAAGTAGAGAGTGAGGGAGTCACATTTTATGCGCTGACTCAATCTCTAGTTTCTAGAGAAGCGTCCCAAACTTTTGGAAAAGTTTCAGTTAAAATGAGAAAAGTGAGCAAATAAACATAGATAAAAGGATCCTTAGCAATTTGTGGACTAAGCAGAGAGTCAATAATAACACGAACTTCCAGTATGACCAGTTGAACTCATCATATTACTTTTTCAATGACTCTGTGGGCCTTAGGAGCATAAATAGATGAGGTAACGGTTAATTTTACCCAGGTACTATATTTACAAAAAGAGAATGAGTTATATAAGTCAAGGGCAAAGAACCTAGAGTGTTAGGCTAGTTTTTTCCTTGACATGACTGAATCTTGGAGTGGCAGTGCGAGAAAGAAAGCAATTCCTGAAGGTGATTATTATGTGAGAACACTGAAGAGCTAAGAAACCAAAATCACCAATGAAGAATAAAGATGATTTCCATTGGATTGAAACAGGAGGACTTGTAAAATAGAGAGTTGTGTTCAGAGTGGCAGATTTCAGAGTTCAATGTCTTGAATATGAAAATAGTTCCAAATGATTTTGAAATCCAAAATGAGGGTATGTTTATGAGCTAAAATTAAGGACACTCAAGTCTTTTGTTTAAATGATTACATCAACAACAAAGATATATCGCCTAACTTTATTATGTGCTGGACACTGTGCTAAGTGTTTTTCTTATATTAATTCATCTTCACCTACCTACTATGTAGTAGGTAATGTTCATAGCCATTAAGCTCTGCCCCACCCCTTCCATTGAATGAATTAGTTGGTCAGTGTGACATTGTATAAACCACAATATTAAAAAGGATATAATCTCAGATAATTCAACTATAATCAAGGTGTTTATCTTCTAGGTACCTGAACACTTAAGGTTCACAAAGGCATATATAAATTGTTCATTTAGTTGACTTAGAACAGAACATGTTGCGTAACACTTGCTTTTGCTGTAGATATTATTTTTAAGAAATGGCCCATTGACTATTTGAGAGAGCTGACATTGCAAAGACAAAAATTTGTCTCTAGCAACTTATCTCCTCAGAAACACAGGATTTTCTTTTTTTTTT
>NW_006375582.1:0-1136 GCF_000327345.1 Myotis davidii | reverse complement strand
TTGTCATTACGCAATAATTTAGATCAAGTAGTGAATCTCATTCCTTTGTTTACAATGCCAAACAATATTATTATTTTAGACTCTCTGATTTGATTTTTAAACTTTAAAAATCACACCTACCATTAACACAGTTTGGTAAACAAAGATAAATATACCAGTAATATTTTCATGATAGCTTAGATTGGATCAGGGTCAACGTTCCCAGTTATTTTACTTACTGAGTCTTTAGATATTTTTATTTCTGTAAAGTTATGCTGTAATGTTCTTTCTCTGTATTTGAGTCTCTATCTGATTCTGGTGCTCTAGAATCTGCTGAGGAAATGCAGTTTCAGGCGTTCATGAAATGACCAGCAACAGTCACTGAGGTCACTGACATGTTATTTCCAAGGACATTTGGCTTTTAATTGTGTTCTGATCTGAGTAAGCATGTGACATGTGAACTACGAGGCAAATTTGCAAGCACATGTCTAGCTTCTGGGAGCTCTAGATTTTCCCCAGCTGTTTAGTTTAACTTGAAATTGGTCTTTAAAGAGCTAGTTTCATTTTAATCACAGAGGCTCTGGCTTATTTAGAAAAATGACCACATGTATGCCTTAAGAGTAATATAATTCCCTTGAATACCTAAGAACTAAAATAAGAAGCAAGGAAATCACATTTAAATTCTTAGGTTTGTTTTTTAAATGGCTGGCAAGGGACAAACAAGGCTATATTAGTATAGACTTGTAATCATGTGCAGGATAATGCTGCCTCAAAAGAAATTTTCTAGTGCAAGTACAACCTTCCTTCTGTTAATAATCTTAATAAGAGCTTGAATGCTCTTTCTCTGTTATGAAAATCTGGGGGAGTGTAGAATATTCTCCTATTTCCAGGGTGTTGCCTTGGAGTGACATTCACAGACATACTAATGCATTACTCCAGACTTTGGCATTCTTTAAAAGCTCAACTCTTGATGTCCTGGGAGTGAAAGATTCAGGGGTTTAGGCTCCTGTGATACAACCTGGATTTATATTTAGGATCACTAGGATTTGAGGGAGAAATAAATCTTAGTGTGAGGTAGAATTTTAGACTTAAAGGACATCTTTGAAACCACCTAGTTGAAACTCTGTATCTGTTAATGAAAAAAATGAAAAAAAAAA
>NW_006375581.1:0-1136 GCF_000327345.1 Myotis davidii | reverse complement strand
AGAAGCAGCACCGCCCAGCCAGCGCCTTCATTCATCAGCTGGCTGAGATCCATTTCAAACTTCGGACTCCCAGGACTGGGAGAAAATAAATTTGTGTTATCTTAAGCTACCAAGTTTGTGGTGGTTTGATACAGCAGTAATAGGAAACTAATGCAACCACATGTGTGTGTTTATACATACATACACATGCGAACACACACATTCATAAACAATGACATAGAATGGATAAGGTTTTTCACCACCTAGGAAGCAATTTCCCCCCTTGAGGGCAATGTTGTCTGTGTTGTGAATGCAGGTACTGGGCTACAGGAAGAAGAATGATCTCTGGCTTTGATTACTACACTAGCTCCTGTTCCCAGCATAGTGCCTAGCACATAGTAGGTTCTTACTAAGTATTTGTTGAGTGAGTGAGTGAATGAATAAATGGATGAATTATGATGAATGACTTGAATTAAGGACCCTAACCCGCCTTATGAAAAATGAAAAGGGTTACATGACCCCATGTTAGGAAGTGGGTAATTCAATGTTTTTGAATAACTGAGACTGTAGTGCTGAGAACAGCACATTCATATCCACATATTTATCAATGACCAAGGGCTCCTGTTGCATTTGGTTAAAGTGATGGAGGCACCAGCAGAAAGGCGCTTGGGAATGTTGGCTCTGGGGTGTGCAGTGGGCACAGCGATGGGCAAAATACCCCAATTTGCCTGAAGTCTGAGCGTGTAACTGGATGAAGTAGCCTCATGTTTAAGGAAAAGGAATCAAGATATACTATGAAGTGGGTGAAACTTCTTGGCTTATCTATAATCAAAGTTTTTACATACCAGGCTTCTTTTTTTACACAGTCTTTACAAAACCTATGCAGGGTCAGTATTTTAATCCCCATTGTACTGATGAGGAAGCTCAGAGAGGCCAAAGGTCTTACTAAAAGCCTCTTCACAACAATATTATAGGCATTCCAAATCCAGAGAAAAGTGCTTCCTAATACAGTGGAACCTCTGTTCTCAAACTTAAATTGTTCCAGAAGGCTGTTTGAGAAGCGATTTATTTAAAAATGGAATTATTTTTCCCCATTAGAAATCATGTAAATGGAATGAATCCACTCCAGACCCCCAAATGATTCCGTTTTAACCTTT
>NW_006375580.1:0-1136 GCF_000327345.1 Myotis davidii | reverse complement strand
AAAAGTTTGGCATTGGTTATCCCACTCGCCCTCTAACCGACTTAGGTGGAAGGAGGGAGTGTCTGGGCGTTGGAGGCCGGTGCGGAGGAAGTCTGGGACTGCCGGCAACCACAGACGGGGGCCTCCTTGAAGCGAGGGGGAAGGTTCTCAACAGTGAAAAATTCAGCTTCCTGGAGTCAAAGGGGCAGACCTTGGAAATCTGGCCCCGACAGGGAAGACTTGAAAGCTTTAAGAAGTTCAGTACCTTAAGATCTCCAAACTCAAGCAAGGAGAGGAAGGGAGGGAGCAGAACAAGGGGGTGGAAAGTGACCCGGACCTGCAGCCCAAGATGCACCCCACCCACCCGGCGGCAGGGCGGCAGGAGGGGCGCGCGCGAACCAGCGGGAGCACCCGGCGGGTGCGCTCTGTTTTTATCTCCGTAGTACTCCGAAAAGGGCAAGAAGGAAAAGCTTCAAATGGTTGAACCGCCCTAAGTAACTCAAATTGAAACAAAGAAAAAAAAGGAAAGAAAAGGAAAAGAAATCGCGTGATCAGTCGTCACTTAAATACAAATATACTTACAAAAATCTTACACAGGCTATTTACAATCATAAAAGCGTAAAGTCCAGGTACCAGGGAGAGAGGTCGGTCCATCCCCCCTCAGGCAGTTGGGCCCAGGAGTCCGTTTGCCCCCAGGGACGGAAGCTTTTGCAGGAGCTATGGTGTTAAAAAGAAGCCTGCGAAAGTGTCTAGTGAGGAAGCATAGAGCAGCCAGGGTTGGCCAGGATTCCATGGGGAAAGGTTTTTGGAAAGGTGGCTGGGCCCCGGCCCAGGGCTGGGAACGGGCTGAGCGAGCCCCCAGGTCTCAGACGGTGGTCTCCCCCTGTTTACTGTTGGTGAGTCTCGTGTAAAACTTCCTCCAGGAGTTAAGGGTCTTGCCAGACCAGATCCAGAAGCCTGACGTGATGCCCACGATCAGCGTCATAAGATACTTGATCATGAAGACTGTGAAGTCGGGGCTCATGGGCGGGTGTGGCGGGGGTCCTCCGCCGGCCTGGAGGTGGGGGCAGGGGATGGCGTAGCTCTTGCAGCTCTGGGCTACCCAGCTGCGCTCCCACTGGTCCCGGAAGGCCTGCTCGTAGAAGTAGCAGGCGATG
>NW_006375579.1:0-1136 GCF_000327345.1 Myotis davidii | reverse complement strand
ATAGGTCAACGCTCAACCACTGAGCCACGCCATCTGGGCTCAAAGTTCATTTTTATTCATTTATTCTTCTCATTCAAGAAGTTATATTAAGGGTCTACTATGTTCCAGGCACAGGAGAATATAGCATTAAGCAAGACACATACAGCTTCTGCATCCCCCAGAAGTTAGCAGTCTGGTGGGAGGAAAGTCAGAATTAAATGATTGCATAAGTCATTAATGAATTAATAGTTGAGACCTGTGCCTTAAAGAAGAAAGATGGGGAACTCTGGAGGTAACAACAGAACATATCCTCTCTGGTGCTATGATGTTTAATGCAAGATTATAAGGATGAAGAGGAATTATGCTACAAGTTGGGAGGGGGATATGCCAAGAGACAAGGCCAGTGGAGCTGGAGTGTAGAGAACAGAGGAGGAGAGTGGCCAGAGAGATAGCCATGGGGTGAAGTCATGTAGGTGGTAGAAAGATAGATGATAGAAAACCTTAAAGGATTTTTAAGCAGAGTGACATCAGATGTGGGCAATAAAAAGATCACTTTGATGACTGAATTGAAGAGGGGCACGGCTGATACAGTGAGGCCAGTTAGGAACCTATTGCACAGATAAGAGATGATAGTTTCTTAAAAAGGTACTGATGGTGGAAGTAGAGAAAAGTTGACAGTTTGAGAAATGTTGAAGGGTAGAAATGGTGGATTACATGTGAGGAGTGAAGGAAAAGGAGAGGCCACGGGGGATTTCTAGACTTCATACGCACCACATTACATGGGTGCCTCTTACTGATACGGAGTACGGTGCTGAAAGGCTCAGGTTGTGGGGAAAAGGTGAGAGTGCATTCTTAGACTTTTGGTATTTGAGATGTCCATGAGACATCCAGAAGGAGATGCTTAGAAACCGTATTAAGAGATCTGGCTCCCTCATTTAACTGCTCTCTGTCTTGTACTTTTTTTCAGTACCTCCCTCTCTATAGGCTCTTCCTGTCAACCTTTCCTGTCAAGTTCTTTTCATAGAGTTCTGGGTTCCTTCTATTCTCATTCTAGTTTCTTCAACGAGTAGTATGCACTTGCTCTTTCTACCTCCTCACTGTAACACATTGTTATCTTTTAATAATTTTAGAGAGAGGGGAAGGGAGAGAGAAACATT
>NW_006375578.1:0-1136 GCF_000327345.1 Myotis davidii | reverse complement strand
AAAACAATTATAATTCCTCTCTTCTGTTAATTGGCAGCTTTGAACCAGCTCTTGGAGTCGGAGTAAGTTGGCATGTTTCTGCCATTCAGAACTACCCCAGCTGGTGACGGGGTGCTTGGCCTTCACCACGGGACAGAATTCAGGTCAAATCCACACCTGGTTGTCAAGTATTTTCTGTGCCAGACACTGGGGTTATGGAGATGAGTAAAATACAGGCCTGACCCCATGGAGATCATAATAAAGGAATAATAGAGATAGTAGTAAGTGATCAATCATTATGTGGTAGAAAATGCATGTACAACAAAATATATAAAGGGTGGCACCTTAGAAGTCATCCATAATGAGCTTACCTTAATCAGTGGAACCTTCTGGAAACATAGATACATGTTGGTAGGGATAAAATCATAGTTAAGAAACTTCTTCAAAAAGTGGTTTACACACCAGTAGCATTGAAGTCATTTTGGCAGTTTCATGTGCATATTACTGTTTGAGAAGCTCTGGTTTAGAAAACGTAAAAGCCTGCCCTAACTTCTGCGAACAGGGAAGCAGATTTCCAGCCAGGGAAACACATCTTTGGAAGTTCTGGTCACATCTGAGCTGAACTGCTTAGGGAAGATAATTAACCTGAGACACAAGGAGTACATTTCAACTGCCGAATATGAGGTAGCTCTTCCACTTCCCCTAAAATTCCCTCCTAGATTTGAACCTTGGATAGGAAGGGGGTCCTTTGCGATCATTGCTGTTTCATCCCAACTGATGCACCTGCTTCTTTGTAGCCTAATAAGGCGATCTTAAGGCCACGTGATGACACACACCAACTGGGCAGCAGCAACTCCGTGGGAAATAACCCATTTCCACTGAATTACTGTCTAGGTGACAGCATAAAGTTACGGTGCCATTGACCTCCTCAGGCGTATGCCACTTTCTGGACTTTTGCTGCAGGATCTGAGGGCACGTTCTCATTTGTCACCTGGATACTGGGCAGGGACAGAGAGCAGGTTCCTCGAGCCTGTCACCTGACCTCAGCAGGCTCCAGGGAGGCGGCCGGGGCCAACCGGGTTATGTGTCTATGTTGCCCTCTTCCTGCCTTCCAGGTCAGCATCTCCTACTATTTAAATGCTTTTGAAAATCTTTCA
>NW_006375577.1:0-1135 GCF_000327345.1 Myotis davidii | reverse complement strand
CATAGAAACAGAGAGGAGGCTGGTTAGGCTGGTGGTTGCCGGGTGAGACTTGGGGGAAATGGAGGGAGGCAGTCAAAGGATGCAAACTTCTAGTTATCAGATGAAGTAAGTTCTGGAAGCCTAATGTACAGCGTGGTGACTATGGTAACCACACTGTGTTTATTGTACACTAGAATGTTGCTGGGAGAGTAAATATTAAAAATTCTCATCACACAGAAAAATGGTATCTCTGTGAGGTGATAGATGTGTTTGTTAACTAACATTATGGTGGCAATCATTTCACACTGTATACAGGCAGCAAGTCATCAGGCTGCACAACCTTAACACACACAATGTCGTATCGCACTTCCTAGTCTATCTCCAACAAACGGCAACACTGAGGGGTGAGGAGAGTCCTAAAGATGCAACAGGTGTTTTGACCTGAGCAGTTAGAAGAAAGGGCCACCATTTGCTAGCACAGAGGAGACTGCAGGACGGGAGCGATCGTAAGCTGGATTTTGGACCAGTTAGAGTCTGAGAAGCCTATCAGACATCCAGGTGGCGATGTCAAGTGGGCAACTGACTCTAGCTCAGAAGAGAAGTCCGGGCTTGAGATGTAAATTTGGAAGTAATGATAATGATTGACTATGAACTTACGTTGGGAAAATAGGATGTGAGGGGTAGACAGACAGGGAAAGGGGGGATGATCCATGGATTGGGGTGGGGAGGGGATGGACACTGCTCTAAGAGCCACAGGAGAAGCACTGTCCTCAGAAAAGCAAGTTTGAACAAGAAGAAGGGAGCGTTCAGAGGACAGGCGACGGGCACAGGGATTTTGCTGATGGCTGGTCATGGCTCCAGGCAGCACAGAGGGAGAGTTTCAGGAGAAAAGGGAAGGTGGGAAATGGGGTCCGAAGTGTGACAGACTGAACTGAATTGCATGAAGTGTGCAGGGATGAAGAGTGGTCTTTGAGTTCAGAAAAAGACATAAACTGGGATAAGTGGCATGAGATGACCGATGACCGGCTGGATGTGTTGGTCCCCAAGCCCCAAGCCTCAGGCCCCAGTCACCAGCCCCGCTGTGGATGTGCGCATGCACCGGAGGGCAAGGCAGGGAACTTCCCCCACCAGGTCCCAGGGCTCCTCTCCTCCTTTT
>NW_006375576.1:0-1136 GCF_000327345.1 Myotis davidii | reverse complement strand
TTGGAAAGACTGGGCCAATCATCACTAATGCAAAAAGCTTTAGTAAATGTTTTGTCTCCGCGCTATAATGATAGTTCTAACACAGGTGATTCTCCTCCAAAATCATAGTGATTACACGTCTGTTGAAGTTATAGTCTAGTGAGCATGTAGTAATGTTTGTGTTAACTCTTTTTCTATTGTTGCTATTAATATTTCTTAAGCACTATAGTTACCATGGTTTTATTGTGGATTTTATATATTATGTCTTGGGTGTTCAGGTTTAATTTCCTTGTTTTTCTTCTTTATACTTTAATTGGTATATATTTGGAACATTAAACTCTGATTGCCATTTTATTCAAGAAAGCTTGTCAAACTTCCCAAGCTTTTTACCCGTGGGTCCTTCTTATGTGTAGATATGAATCAATAAATCTAAATCAAAGTTGTATGAAGTGTTGTATTCCCTCCCCTGACCTGGTGTGAGCTGTTCATGCATTTAATTAATGTCACTAGTGAATGGTATTTTTGTTCCAAGAAAGAAAAGAAAATCAGTGTAATGAAGATTTCTGCTTCTGTATTGTATGAGGTCAAGATAGAAGAGTTATTTAATGTCATCATCCTCAGAATTGTCCTCCCAACTTTTGTCAACAAAGCAATGCACATTTAGTTTCAAGGAAATGTGAAATGAGAACTCTAAAGCCATGATGATAGAGACTTTTGACATCAAGACCAAATTAGCATTTTTTGAACCCTGCTGAGAAATCTTGGTTTTGTGTCTCATTGGTCACATGTGCCTGCTGGCTATATCTAGTGAATCATTTTCCTTTAAATATAATCCTCCCACATTCCTTCATACTGCCAGAGGCCTTTCAAGTTATAAACACAGGAAAGTACTAAGAACTCTGATAAGGCATTGCTTCCCAAAGGTTCCCTGCAATGTGTGAGAGGTGCCAAATTATCATGTTTTAAGCATATGTCCCAGAGTTGGCTTTTTCCAGCCCTCAGTCTAATCCTTCCTTCTGAATACTTGAATATTAAATAGGTCACTTCATAAAAAATAGAACGAATACTTCCTACTACAAATGTATCCATTATTCATTAATAACACTTTGATCTAGCAGTGGTTGTTGACCTTCTGGCCCTTTAAATACAGTTCCTCA
>NW_006375575.1:0-1136 GCF_000327345.1 Myotis davidii | reverse complement strand
ATGGTATATCTTTTTCCATCCTTTTACTTTTAAGTAATCTGGGTCTTTACAATTAAAGTGTTCTGTTGTTACATCATATAATCGTGTCTTTCTTATTTAGTCTGACAAGCTTTGTGCTGTGATTACCTGTATGGTTGATATATGTATATAATTTTGATGTTGATTTCCTTGCTGTGCAAAAGGCCTTTAATTTCCCTTTATTTACAAAAAGTATTTTCCACAAAAACTATTTCAAACTTCTTTAACTACAGCTTCTAAAACCACCTCTTCTCCCATTGTCAGCAGATAATCTTACCTTCCATTTCTCTGAGAAAAGTGGGTATTCCACAAAATCAACACTGTTTCTTATTCCCAATTCGATAGTTGGTTATTTCTGTACCTGATGTCTTCCTTCCCTTTTTTCCCAACAGAAGAAATATTTTTCTGCCTGTCTTAAAGTTCATCTCTTTCTGTCTAGGGCTAGGCGCTAGATTTTGTCTCTTCGAGAATGCACTTCATTTATTCTCTTTCTCTTGTTTTATTCTCTCATTTTCTACTTGCCTTTTCTTCTTAATAGTTAAATGTTTAATATTTTCCCCATCTATAATAAAGACATTTCCTGCAGCCCTTCTAGCTACCACCCTGTCTTGTTTCTTTCTTTTGAAAAAGAAAGTCAAAGTTAGTTGAAAATGTTGATTAAATTCAGATTCATGCTTCACTTTCCATTCAGTCTTCAACACCAGTAACAAGTCTTCTAATAACTACCCCTTTGAAACTGTGTTTATCAAAGATACCTTAGCCTCTTATTGCTAAACGTAATAGATGACCTCACTCCCTAATTGACAATCATCTTTCAGTTAGCTCTCTTGATCATCCCCTTACCCCCTGGTTCAAGTACATTCTAATTGTTTTAATTCCTTAGCTGCCACATTGTCCTGGTTTTCCGATTACATCTTAGGCTGTTCATTTCCACTTTTCCTTTAAGGTCCCCGCTCCTCTATTTAAGTCCTCTGCATTCTATATTTGCCCTTGGTGATCTTACCTACTTTGATGGTTTCAGTTAATATCAATATACTGATGATTCCTAATTATACATCCCCAACTTAAGCTCTCTAGACCCATATATTTTTTAAAAATTGATTTTAGAGAAAGAGGAA
>NW_006375574.1:0-1136 GCF_000327345.1 Myotis davidii | reverse complement strand
TTTTGGTGCCTCACAAAGTTTTGCACTTGAGTCAAATGCCTTTGTCACCTCGCCTTAGGCCTGGCCCTGGCTGAGGCAGAATCGCTCATTCTTAGTGGTAGTCATCAAAATCCTCCTTGGATTCTACACCTTGAGAGCATGTGGTAGGGTTGTACTTCTCTACTCCCTTGAAGCGAGGCTGTTTACATGACTTGCTTCAGCCAATAAAATGTGAGCAGGGTTAGGGTAAGCCATGTTTTGTTGAAAGCCTTCACAGGGCAGTAGGTAATTTGTCACGTTCCCTTACTTTTTTATTCCAGATGCTGGAGGCTTTGCTGGCCTGTGTTCAGATGTGGATGAGGCAGCCTAGAGCTGCACGTCACTGCAAGGGGGAATTTAATCTTTTTTATTTTAAACCTCTGGGAGTTGGCTCTTTATTGTTGCTGCAGAATAGCTTAGTCCATTTTCACTAATATACTCCTTCAGCAACTTAAATTTTTGTTAAATGTCATTTTTTTAGTAATGTTTTTCCTGAGTCATTATTAGAAATTGCAATCTACAAAAAGATATCCTCCACTATCTTCTGGCTTTTCATTATGCTGCTCAATTTTGTTTCAATAGTTTGTATCATCTTTTGACATGCTGTACTGGTAATTTTTTTTAGTGTTCTATGTCCACATAGCATTTAATACTAAGCTTACACACTCATATTCTTATGGGCCATGGTGCAAAACTATAACCTTCAATGCCAATGATACAATGGCCAGTAGCTGGAGTTACCACTCTGGGGTCGCTGGGTGGAGCACCTAGGAAGGAACATAGAGCCCTGAGCCCTGTTCATTCAGTGTAGTCTTGATCGACTACATCCCTAGGTTCTGATGGTCACTAACGTTAGGTTTACAATCTTGGGTTGTTAGATGTTCTCTAGAGCAGGTGCCCTATCATTGGGTTTCAAAACAATTCTTAATAATGTCATTTAAGGTTAAATGATGACTGGACATTTGGCTGTTTACCAGCATAAATTCAAGTGAGGTCCCTCATGTGGATGCTTCATAAACTCTCTAGATTATAAGACTGTAAACCATGTTAACCTTCTGCAATTTGCTTTGGGACTCACTTGAAGTTTTGGAGGCTTAAGAGAGCAGAAACTTTATTAA
>NW_006375573.1:0-1136 GCF_000327345.1 Myotis davidii | reverse complement strand
GTGCACCGGGCCTCTAGTATTTATATAATGATGACAGGTTACATGTAGCATCATTTTATCAAATACATATTAATAAAGGAACTCATTCAATGACTGTAAACATAGAAGATGTGACATCATCTTGGGATGTGCCGAACTTGGTACATGAGAAGGGCCACATGAAGGTGTCATCCAGGTGTCATCTACTCCAGGCATCTTGCTATTGATTCAGATGAAAACTTTTTAGCGTCCATCCACCTAATGCAGGGCTTCTCAAACTTTTTCCTATCATGACTCAGAAAATGATTATTTTGGCAGTGCCCTGGCCCAACATGTAAGACCTGAATAGATGAATACTAGACACACTCTTGGCAGTTCTTCCCCCAAGCAACTTCTTACCTGACAGCCCTTGCTCAGCCGTCAGCCTGGCTGAACATAGCTCTCTCTCCCTTCTCTGCCTCCTTACCCACACCCAATCCTTCTCATCCTTCATATGGTATCTTAATACCACTTTTTCAAAGAAGTCCTTTCTGTTATGACTCTTTCACAGTCCCTCTCACAATTATATTTGAAAAATAACTTGTGTAATGGTTTTTTCTTTCTCTTCCCCTACATCTAACCAAGTTATACTATTTCTTAGGTAATTATTTTTTCTTGTATAATAATTTTTGATGTTTGTTTACTGTGCGAGGCTGTGAATTGCATAAGAATTGGAAATGTGTCTATTTGTTTTGCTGTTTTTTCAACACCTAGATGCACAGTAGGCATTAAATAAATATTCATTGAATGAATAAACCACAAATTTAGGATTTACAATCTCAGATGAATGTTCCCTGCCACGTATAATTCATTTATCCCTCTCTGGTCATCAACATTTTTTAGACTAGTGACTGTGCTAAATCTCTTCCTTTACAATTAAAGGCTGACCCAACATCCTGTTATCACCAAGAAAACAGAAGCCACTGCACCTTTTAATTAGCTTTTATCTGTACTTATAGTTCTTCGTCCTACCTTCTCCAGGATTTCTTGGGCTTCAATCTCTCTTTCTTCACTTGAGTGTTTCCTTGGGCCCTTGTAACACACTCAACCCTGCACCCTAAAAATTATCCTTCCCAGGGACTCTCTCCCCCTTCCCACGTGGGAGTCTGTGCTTGTTT
>NW_006375572.1:0-1136 GCF_000327345.1 Myotis davidii | reverse complement strand
AACCACTGAGCCATGCTGGCCAGGCCAAAATTTAATTATTTTTAAAGCAGAAGAACTGTAAGGGTCAAAGAGGACACACATGAGTGACAGTTGTGGTTCAAAGGTCTCTACAAAGTTACATCTAAATGAGGAGAATTTTAGGAATGCAGTGAACACTTCCTGATTCTTCACTAATACAGACTTCTTTAGTTCTGCAAGCCAGAAAGCCCTCTCTGTTTTCTCTAACCATTTCATTCATTCTTTCTTTTATTACTGTATTCATCAATGCTCATTTAGTGTCTAGTCCGTGCTGAGGTGGCCCCAGGCCAGGAGCAGAAGACTAAAGATGATAACATAGAATCCACATGTCTTCTCATGGCTTACATTTCAAATGATAACCGTATGTTATGAAATGCAATATTTTATGTAGGGATTGCTACAGTAATTTGTCACATCCCCTTTGAGAGATATTCTTAAGAAGGTTTCTCTCTAGCTTGAGTAGTTCACAAATGTAGGTGTGGAGACCGAAGTAGAAGGTACAGCTTATGTAGACAAATGGAGTAAAAGAGGATGCAGTTCAGCAGAAAAAAACCCCCAAGAAGTGAATTCTGAACAGCATGTGTAGCACCCTGGGTGATTTTACAATGTGAACGTTTCTTGAAACACTTCGTCAGCTTCATAACTTCTGGCAGACAAGAAGATCTACTTCATCTTTACACAGAGGGGAGATCTTGGACACTCATTTCTCAGGTAGATTAACGACTTAATTAAGTGATTTAACCACATTTTGCATTTTTTTCTTTTTTTCTAGTTACAGGTTTCTCATTTCTCCAGTTGGTTTGAGTGAACTTTATCTGTCTTTGTCAGAAAAGTTCCTGTTACCTCTGGAGAAGCAGTGACATTTAGGATAAAGCCCCACACTGGTAACAAACACTTCTCAAGGTTTTATATTCGTTTGGTGGCAGCTGTGATCAAGTGTAATAAAAATTAACTGAACATTTTATTCAGTATCACTTGTTGATGGTCCCACAATGGAGAATGAGCAAAGGTTTAATTAGTCTGTTACTCAGTATCTGAATTTAGAATTATATTTGTCTCATTGCATCTGAACTTTTCATTTAATCAATTCTATGTCGAATAATGTTTTGATAAAAAAA
>NW_006375571.1:0-1136 GCF_000327345.1 Myotis davidii | reverse complement strand
AAGAAGGAAAGACAAATAGGCATACAAAAATGAAATTTAAAGGGAAATGCTACCATTTATAAAATTTCTTAGTGCAGGAAATAATCAAAGTGAATCATTCGAGAACATTGTAAGTAAAAACAGAAAACCTGGTTGCTAATATCGAGCAAATTCTAAACCTTGATGTGGTTCACTTTATCTTCTTCAAATAGACTCTTCATGTGTGTACTGTTCAAGTTATGCAGTTGCAGTGATGATTACATAAAGGGAGCTGCTGTTATCTAAACTTCTGTAATGATGTGTCACCTGTGGTGATGGTGGAGCTTTCCCTGCCCACACCACTCCCTGCCTTGGAGAATCTGATTTAGAAGGTCAGGGGTTTAACTCCCACATGAGGTCTGGGTGAGTTTTACCACTAAAGCATTTTAGACCATACTGAAAGGATTATTTGGAATATTTTACTGGGAGGAAAAAGCAGCAAATACTTAAAGGCATGACTAATATTTAGCTAAAACTCATTGGCATGCAATTACAATATGGAATACTTCTAATCAGGTTTGCAAATGACTACTTCTGGCTGAAGCTTCCTCCTCTGACCACAGAGGTCCTCCTGTTCCCCATTCCCAGCAAAAGGGCAGCTGAAGAGTTAGTGGGTGTCACTGCAGGTGGACTGCAGGATTTTGTTCTAGGCTTTAGCTACAGGTTTTCTAGATTGGACAGTATCTGTGCTAAGTGTTTTTACAATATTACCCCTGGGTCAGTGTATATCTATAGAGAAGTCTAGTAAATCCATAGAGAAGTTGTCCAAAATCTTTGAAGTAAGATTGCATATGGTTTCTGGAGAGTCTAAATAGACTTGAAAATGAATGAGCAGCACAATGACAAAGTACTTGCGTTATTTCAGAGGTTTTTGTTTGCTGGAAGCTAGACTTTTTCTTCAATTTCAGAATATGTTTCAAGGGAAAATCAGTATTTATTTTCATTCTGAATAAATCTAGTCACAAAGAACTCCAATAGGGAGGGACTGAAGAAAAGTAGGTAAGACAACGTGGAACCTTCAAAGAAGTTGACTTCAGTGCTTGCCGGTGACAGCTCATTGGTAGTCCCTCAGCAAAGGAGAAGGAGAAAGATGAGAAGAGGAGAAGAGGAGAAGAGGA
>NW_006375570.1:0-1135 GCF_000327345.1 Myotis davidii | reverse complement strand
TGTTTCTGCTGCTTGTATGTGTCAAGTCAGAGTATCATCAACGAGTATATATGTTTATCTGTGCCGACAATGTAAAATGAGGATGATACTAGCTACCACGTGGGGTTGTTATAAGGATTAAATGCATTTAGTCAGCATTACGAAAAGGACGGTTGTTTTTATTACTATTACATTGAGTGGTGCATATGTTTCAAGATTGCATGCATTAGCTTATAGCACGAGTATGAGTCCCACTCACCTGAGCAGCTTCTCTCCCCACTTACAGCGGCATCTGTTGAGAATTCCTGTGGAGGTGAGGGGGCAGGGAAAGGAATGTGTGGCTGTCGAAGCTGAGACATGGGATCAGAGATTCCAGTGTTGGGCAGGCTGGCCTGGGGGGTATTTCCCAGATACAGGACACAAAGGCAGCCAAAGTCAGCAGCTGGCCACAAGTCTGCGCCAGTATTACCTTACATGGGCTTAGGGGAAGGAACACTCAGCCAAAAAGATAGGCAGAGCAAGCATAGCCAGACTCACAAAGAGCCGAATACTATATGTAAACATTAGACACAACCCACTGATATATGCATAGTGAAACCAGGTGGATACTTGGGGCGATGTCCCCAGTACACCCTAAAGTCAGAAACAACTGATACTCAATGCAAATCAAATATGGGCAGTTTCATAGTTCTAACTCTCCTCTATACAAAGGGCCTCCCAAGTCCCCAGACAGGTACAGAGCTAGTAGAGACATCATACAAACCTAAGGAATAAACATGGAATTGGTAAAGTAAGAGATATGCTAATGACACTGGGTAACTACAGGGTAAGGGGAGGTGCCCAAGTTCAGGAAGGGTACAAAAAGGGTAAGAAAGTTGGATTGGAGTACAAGAGGCATCTGACAATGGGAATGAAGTGGGAAGAGAGGGGCTGGGACACATCTTTGGAGGAAGCTGCTTTTCTGGAAGGCTTTTGTAGTGTGGGATGAGGGATGGGACACACATACCAAAGAGGCTGAGCCCCTCCTTCAGTCCACTGGCCACTTTGTACACTGAGGGGTGAGACTCACTCTTAAATATCTGCAGAACACTGTCAGGGAGAAATGGGGGAGTTCTGGGTAACTTGGATTTTTTTTTTTTAATCCTCACCCAAGTAT
>NW_006375569.1:0-1135 GCF_000327345.1 Myotis davidii | reverse complement strand
ATATCTTCTTCAGACTTGAACCACATAGTTTATATCCTTAAGGTATTTAATTTTTCATGTTTTTGAAATCTATAAAATGGAATCACAATGCAAATGTTTTTCAGTAATATTTGAAATGAAATATTTTACACATCAAACAGCTGGTTGTCTTTGAAAATTAGAAATGAGAGTTTAGAGGAAACCCTGTTAAGTTGTCTGTCCTTCAGGCCAGGTCAGGATTGTTTCTTCCAGCACATTCTTCAGTGCTTGGTCTAGCCTTTGTTAATTGTTTCAAAGAAAGTGCTCTACTGTCCCTGAAAGAAGGTAGATTTGTAATCTCTGCTCTGTCTTGGAGTTGTTCTTTGTAATTAGTTATGGAGACTTCTTTTAAAGTCGCTACCACCTGAAGTAATACAGAATACATGTATATGGGTTTGCCAAGAGTACAATTTCTGTGGGAATCATAACTTTGGATTTCTTCACATCTGGATTAAGGAATTATACTCTATGAATATAGGTTTTATATTTTATGTGTACCCATAGGCAGCAAGATCTTAGTGATGTAGCTTCCCATACCAGTAAATGATAGGTTGAACACTTGCAGCATGAAGTTTTAAAATAATCCTAAGATTCTGACCTTTGCTTTGGAGCCAATGCCCACACTCTGCTCTTCTGCCCAGAAGGCGTGTGTGGAAGCCTAGCATATTTCCCTGGCCCTGTGGATCTCAGTTTTGTTTTGTCTCCCTGAGAAGTAGGGATTCCAGTGTTGCTGTTTTGAGTTTTTAGAAGCAGGAAGGAGAAGAAAGGCCACAGGTCTGTCTTAGTTGCATTTCAATATTTTTGGAATTATTTTGGTTAATTGTTGATTGTCCTATTATCTACTTGAAATTATTAACTATTAAATCCATGGTGATGCCCTTCTGTGTGGTAGAGGTTTTTATCTGGAAAATGTATAATTTTTAAAAGCTGCAAACCCTAGACTTACCATCTTTCAAACTCACTCATGTTGAAAGGTATGAATATGGAACATAATTTATCCACAGAAAGGAGGGCTCCCATCAGTTGGTCTTTGTAGTTTTCTCAGGTCCCCTGTCACAGGGCGCTCAGCTGACAGACCAGATCCAAAATTGGCAGATTGGCATAGGGCAGTGATGGG
>NW_006375568.1:0-1135 GCF_000327345.1 Myotis davidii | reverse complement strand
GTGTGTGTGTGTGTGTGTGTGTGTTGCCGCAGAATTGCCTAAAAAATTCAATCCCTGATAAGACTGGCAGAAAGAAGTGAGGGAACTGGGGTAAGAATGAGGAAAACCTGCCATTTCTCCTGGGCTCTGTCAATAGTCACCACACAAGCCTTGAAATCATTCTTCTCTGGTCAGCACACATGACCTTGTATTCTAGAGAGTCATGTGCATATTCTCATCACAGGCACAGCCTTTCCTCTAGTTCCCAAGAGCGACCTAGTACATTGAATTATTACGTGTAATTCTCTGAAAGATCTGTCTTTGGATCTTAGCATGTTACAATTGTTCATCTTTGGTAATGATTAGAACTCTTGAGTATTTCCAAATACTCAAATATTCTATGGAAAAATCAATTAATTGATGATATCTCTAAGACACTCAAAACAAAGATAAGAAAGAAATACCGAGGTCAAAGAATTGTATGGAAAGAAGTTTATGTTCATTGTCAATTGCAAAGAATGTAATAGATAACACTTGCAATAAAATCTACATTCATTTAGGCCATATAATACAATATGTCAATGGTTAAGGTTGCAATATGAATGAATCTGCCAGGCTACTTTACTCATAGATAACAGAGCTCATGTTCACTAAAGATTCACTCTGGAAGTTATTCCATCATCCCTTCTCTTACATCTGTATATCTTTTAGTCCGCATGAGGACCCCAGTGCCTGCTCATAATGAAAAGCAATGGTAAATCAAGAATTATGCTTCTGTCCCTTTGCGTCGTCATAAAGGTAAACCAATACAGCAGGGAGTCGTTGTGAGTGTCTACTGTGTCCAGATACCATGCTAGATGGTAGTAATGCAGGGATGAATATTTAGAGAAATCCTATCTGACAAGATATATTTTGCTTATTTTATCTATTTCTCATTTTGATCTCTCACACTAAAATATACGCTTGAAAGCATATTTTTGTCTGATTGTTTCTCTGCAGCCCCAGCAACGGGAAGACAGTAGGGAAGTTGATATTTGTTGAATGAACAAAGGCCCTATGAGGCAAGACTGGCAAAAGCAAAATTATGATGTTGTAAATAATAAAGGCATGTAAAATATATCACAGGCAAGGCTATTTACTGGCACAGGATCCCTAT
>NW_006375567.1:0-1135 GCF_000327345.1 Myotis davidii | reverse complement strand
GAATGGTGTATCAGAAACACAGAAGCAAAAGAAGATTAAATGTTTTTAATCCTCATTCAAGGATATGTTCTTACTAATTTTTTTAGAGATGAAAGAAGAAAGAGAGAAACACCAATCTGTTGTCTCTCATCCCCACCCTGATGGGAAATCAAACCAGCAACCTAGGTGTGTGCCCTAAGAATTGAACCTGCAACCTTGATGTATATGGGATAATAGTTCAACCAACTGAGGCCCCTGCAGGTACAAAATTATTACGTTTTAATAATGAAAGGGCAAGGAAACTTTGGGCAGAGACTTAAAGACTGGATGTTCTACAGTCGTTCATTCTTTACTGAAAGCAAAGATTCAGAGATGAGAAGTAGGTGAAGCAGCACAATGTAATAGGACCAGGGGCTTTTAGGGATTGAGAGGCATTTCCAGGAAGAGGGAAGTGACTTTGCAAATGTAAAATTGCATGAGAAAAATGACATGGCTGGACAGAGATGGTAGGTACCTATCAATTCCGCTAACAAAAATGATTTCGGCGCTACTTTCCTGCAATGAGGCCATCCGCATACAGACTAGATTTTTCTCCTCAGAATCAACTCCTTTCCCACAACAACCCAGCTTCTACAGTCCAACCTTAGAACACGCTTACCCCAATCAACTTTCGGGGGAAAGGCTTAGGAAAAGTTGCTAGCACTGTGACACTGCCAGTCCAAAGCAGGGACCTTCCTTCCTTTTCTTTCCCCATTTTTTCTGGCTGCCTCTTTCTCAGACAGACACAAATATAGGAGTAGCCCTGAAAACATCTGCCTGTAGCTGTCAAGGCTCTGCGGGCCTACCTGTAACTGCAAACTTAAAAACGTATTGAAATACTGATCTCTTTTTCCCTTGAGAAAAGAAACTGATTCTTATTGTAAACTGTTTCAAGTTGGAGCTACAGGCAAGAAACACAGTGTCTTTTGTTTGTGGGCACAAGATTAGAATTAGTATTAATAGACTTCACATTTTGGAAAGATGGAACACATGAGAGACAGGGTATTGAAACTTCTGTGGATACAACATTCCCCCTTAGTAAATTACTAATTCTTTACTTCTGTGTACAGTTCTTATTTACAGGAGATACATTCCAAGACCCCCAGTGGGTGCCTGA
>NW_006375566.1:0-1135 GCF_000327345.1 Myotis davidii | reverse complement strand
CATTCCAGTTAGCGGTACCCTAAGAACGCCATTCTCACTAGCGACAGAGGAATCCCACCAACCCAATCCTCCTGCAACAGTCACACTGTGTTTCTTCAAGTTCCTGAAAAGCATTGGGACATTTTTCTGTCCTTGACCCCTGGATCATTTCAATTTAACCTTTAAGCTAAACTTGCATGTGACACCTTCCAGAAATCTTCCATGTTCTCCTTCTGTTTATTCTCTTCTTTCACTATTATCTTCACGTAGACTAACTTACAATGAAACTTTCATTGGGCAAAAAATAATAGAAATCATGTCCTTTGGTTAAAACCAGTATTGCATATTAGTTAGGAGCATGTTTCTTTAAAAAATCATACTTAAAAATCAAGATGTAAGTTTACATATAGAAAATTTCACCCTTTGTAGTGCACAGGTCTTAAATTCTGGACAAACGTATACAGTCCTCACATTACATCCATAATCAACATGAATAGCTCTATCACCTCAAATACATTTCCACTGCTCTTGTTATAGAAAAATCCCACTGGACAGAGTTAAAGTGGCAAGGAAAAGCTTATTAAGACGATACAATAGAGGTCAACACTGTGGCAATAGGGAAATAATTGAACACAACTTCACTGAAACAAAAGGCAAGAGAGTATTTAAAGCTGGAGTGAACCAATGGAAAAGAATACCAGAACACCCGAGGTGAGGTTGTCAACATGAATAGACCATCTGAGTTTGCTAATTGGGGCTTATCAAAGTTATGTCCCTACCCTTTCCTAGAGACTTGGAAATAGGGGCTCTTTCTTGATGATTACATTTCAAATGGATGGCACCCAAGTCCTTGAGAAATGCATCCCATGGGTTATAAAACTGGCAAGTATCTGGGCGAAGATTTACATCTCAGAAGGGAAGAGAAAAATTTACAACTGAACGTTTTCTGAAGTAAATGCACTAAGAAAAGGGAAGTCTGAGATATACAGTCGAAGAAAACTTCTTATGTTTAACCAGGCTGAGGGGAATTTGAAGGCCTCGTCACCCTTTGATAATCAACCAGTCATTTTACTCCAAGCCTTTAGAAATGACTCGACTTTTTTTCTGTCTTGAGTTTTGCTGTTACAATAATCCTATATAATAAAAGGGTAATATG
>NW_006375565.1:0-1135 GCF_000327345.1 Myotis davidii | reverse complement strand
GAGAAAAATAAAAATGCCATTTAGCTTAAGAATGTTGAGTTATCTTCAAATCAACTTATTTCAGGAGTGGAAAAATCCTTGGTCATTTGTCAATGTCAAAATTTACACAGGTTTCTCTTTTCAATACCTTGTACATTTCAAGAGGCAATCATACAAGGTCTCTTATTTTCCATACATTATAAATTATTTCTTTCAGCCAATTCTGAATGGAACGGTAAGTAGTATAACACCATCTCCCCAGACAAAAGTATCAGAATATTCTGTTTTGTTGATTTATATATCTTTCCATATGTTTCTCCATCCATTTCTATAATAATCACTCCCAGGTCTCCCAATATCATATCTAAATGTTGGTCATAAGTATGCAATCTACCTCAAGTTTTCTGTGGTCTCATTTTCACCTGGGGTCTGTCCTCCAAGCTGAGCCTGAAGAGGTCAGGAGGCTCCAGTGTTGGTGGTGGGCTGCTGGCCCATACCACCCACCACTTTTCATAACCTCGTTTTATATTCTTAAGTTTCTCTGAAGCCCTCACTGTTATCATCTTCAAATTGCATAAGAGGATTCATGCTTAGAAAGGTTAATTTGAACTCACAGAACTGCTAAGTGACAGAGCTAAGAGTCCAGCTAAGATCCTAACTTCATAATGTGTGCTCAGAGAGGGGCTCTCATCCCAACGTCCTGATCTCAATGTCCTGGGTCTGCCCCCAACTTCCTTCCAGTTGCTGTCCCCATATTATTGTTATTTGCTGTCTCCTTTGTGAATCCTACCTCCTTACAGCATGCACCACTCTCACGTTCCACCCAGGGACTTGGTGGAAGGATCTGATGGGTGAGAACAAAGCACATGGAGTTGAGAACCTTCTCTAAGGAGACACCTCCTTCTCAGAGTGGTTTCCTGTATATTCTGCTTTTCCGGAATTTATGCTAACTGACAATTTCTCTTAAACTGGTCACATCATTGCAAAATCATTCAAGATTGGAATCAGCCTGGTATTTGGAAGACATGAAACAGTACTGCATTTCCTTAAAAGCACTTCAGAACTCAAGCATCTCACACAGACTGAACTCTCATTCCATGAAGTACTTGGCAAAAAAGCGAAGTTGTCTAGCATTACAGGCACGAGTGGCAGGGGG
>NW_006375564.1:0-1135 GCF_000327345.1 Myotis davidii | reverse complement strand
TTATTTAAAAAGCCATGATTTTTCTCTCTTAACTTGAAGTTCCATAAAAGGAGTTACTTGTGCTAATTTACAATTTGAAGAATTGTCAGCCTTAGATCACATGGACTGATGGTTCCCTCCTTCCTTCTTCCCAATGGAACCTGAATTTGTTCAGGTATCTGCCCCTTCCCCAAGAGACTGAGGGGAAGCTAAATACATCCCCATTTCCAAAGACAGCTTTGTATTTCTAAACTGGGCAGAATCAGACTCTCCTGTAGTGACTGTAATAGGACTAGTTAGTTGGTCATGTGACCTAAATTCAGATGGCAGGGACAGGTTTTTATTGCAGTTGAGAGAGGGGTTTTCTTTCTCGTGTTGGGCATGATAAGAAAGTGTATAATCCTCATTGTTAGCAACAGACATCTAATGAAGAGAGGACCCAACCTTAGGAAAAAGCCAACACCAAAGATTATAGAGGAGAGGGATAAAATTTAGCCCAAGGGGACATGATATGGTTAGTGAATTAGCCAAACTTGAAATCTTTTCTTCTTGTGGGCTTCCCATTGCATGAGCCAATTAATGTCTTTATTCCTTAAGTCACAGTGAATGGGCTTTTCTTTCTTTGCATTGGAAAGTATCTTGCATGATACATCTATGTTTAACATTTTATATTCATGTCTGGGCAGACCCTGCAAGTAATTGAAGTCCAAGGCTGCCTGGGTGCTTTGATTGGAGGAGTACCAACCACAGATTATCTCTTCTACCAGTCTAACACTGGACCTGAAATCCTGGCCATTAATTACTGCTTTAGGCTAAAGTACTATTGTATCCGTGGGGGTGATTGTTAGGATGCCAAGAGGACTGACATCTTAAACCATGAATTCCCACAAACATTTGTAGGATGACAAAAGTTTGTTGAATACATTTCAGTGCAATTCAACTATTATTGATTGCATCTAAACTGTTAGGACCTATAAAGAAATGAAGTTGAAGATGAAGAAGGTACAATCCTTGGCCTCGGAGAATGTATAACCCAGTAGGGGTGACAGGTATGCATGCACACAGTTAACAATATTACAAGTAGATCATGAAGGGGTCAATAATGTGGGAGTAAATAGAGAGAGCTTTGAGACCAACATGATTACTTTTGTAGGAG
>NW_006375563.1:0-1135 GCF_000327345.1 Myotis davidii | reverse complement strand
AAAAACCTTTGGGAAATGCTTTCAAGTCTAAAGATGCTCCAAGACAAAGATCCAATGTGAAGACATATTTCACTAAATATTTCAACCACCAATTCCTGAATGATCATTTTTATTATAATTATACTTTTTTATTAGGCATCATCTAGGAATGTAGTATTCCACATAAATGATTTTTAAAAGAAAAATCAGGCTGCTGGTTACATATAGAACAGTGGTTCTTAATCAGCAGTGATTTGTATTCCCACGGGACATTTGTCAATGTCTGAAGACATTATTTGTCATCACGATAGGGAGGGGTGCTATTTAGCAAGTAGAGACTAGGGATGCGGCTAAATACCCTATGATGTACACAACGGCCTCCCCTTTTTCCCCCAACACACACATACTAACAACACATGCAAACATCAAAATATGATGTGGCCCAAAATATCAATAGTTTCAAAGTTGAGAAACCTGCTATGGAGAGACAATTCAAAGTGTTTTGCACATGGCCAAAGTAATTCCCCCCCTTTGAGCTTCAGAGGGGGTGCAGCTGCCTGTCCCCTCTATAAGCAGTCCTCAGGCCCCTTGCCACCACTCAGCCTCAGAGTGGCCATCGGGAGGGTCTCCATGCAATTTCTACCAGGTTTCGCGGATGGAGTAAGTGAGAGAGGAGGAGGATGAAAGAGAGAAATTAAGCATTCTTCCCAATTTGTTTACACTCTCCCCCTTTTACTCTAAAAGCTGTTACAAGACCTTTGGTTCTGCAAATCAGATTGTTCCCATTTCTCATCAAGATTGTTTTTCAATACACAGAGAAAATATTTTCAGAAAGGAGTGCTCAAAATATGACATTTCTTGAGACACTACTTAAGGGAGGGGCAAATACAGGTTTTTAAAAATATGACTAATACTACTGCCCTCCTTTGCAATTCTTTCTTCTCTTATACAGGGCTATAATAAATTACCTCAAGGAGAAAATAAAAAGAACAAGCTTCCAGATCCCAGAAAATAACATGTATGTCCACTCCCAAAAAACAGAGTGTATAGTTCAACCAACCAACCTGCAGGACAGACCTTGCTTCCCTTGTTTCTGAAGATGTTATGATGGGAAATATTATACCTTTATGGTGTGTGTGTGTGTGTGTGTGTGTGT